>NC_141699.1:596274604-596482104 GCF_964263255.1 Lissotriton vulgaris
TCTCGACATACAAGGGCTGCTGTCATTTTGGACCAATTCTCCTCGTCCCAATCTGTTTTGGCAACACGGAGGGCTGATTTATATGCTGAACGTCTCTCCCTAATTACACTTGCAGTGTCTCGCGCTTTTAGTGATTCCAATAGTGCAGCTTTTGTTGCCCTGCACGAGGCATTGTACCAAGTGGCTCTTTTCTGCTTGGACTTTTGAGGCCTTGCCACTGGGTTCAGCACCTCTGCGAGATTAGTGCATAACTCGGAGTGAATGTTACCAAGTTCAAGCATTAGTCCCGGCTTTTCACTAGCTGAGTGTTGCATGCAGTGCTCTACCTTTTCCAGGGCGGGAACGACTAATGAGTATAGTCTCCCGATGTTACTTTGGTTTTCCAGCAGTTTGGCCCATTTAATTCTGCGCCTATTGCTGGTTAGTGCAAGGTCTGACTGCGGTGCGGGATTACCATCAACCTTATCTGTTTGTCGGCCATGAATCTCAAATTTTATAGAGAGCAAGTTGTGATCGCTATCAAGTCTGGGGAATACGCCAAAGTCTTTCACTTTCCCCCAGTCCCTAGTTGAAACCATTATGTAGTCAATTCGTGACTCATAACCCGGTCTGTTAAAGGTATTTTTAGGCGGGATGTCACCTTTAATCCGGCCATTGCAAGCCCTCAACGAGTGACTAAGCGTGAGGGACATTATTTGAGTGGCAAGTGGGGAGCAAGCCCTGATCGGTGAGTGTGTCGGAGTGGGGATGTTCCATAGTTCGTCGTCCTCACTGGATACACCCACCAGGTAGTCAGGGAGCGGTTCGTACTGCTGGTTAAAGTCTCCACCTACAATTAGCGGGGAGCAAGGATTGAGTGTGTCGAGGAACTGCGCTAAATCCTCGACTGGTCCCGAAGTCGCTGCTACCCCCACTGGTCTTGAGTATATATTGATCAGTGTGACTTTTCCTCCGCCTGGCCAGTCGAGGGAGACACACTGGAAGTCCAAAGAGTTGGTTTCCAAGTGTGTGGCCCTGCATCCCAAGTGGGACCCAACCCAGGTCGAGAGTCCTCCTGATGGTCGGCCCTTTCCTCCCCATTTTGCTTCTATGTCAAAAGTAGCAAAACCCGGCCGAGAATAATTTTCTCTTGCCCATGTCTCTTGGAAGAGACATACATCATACCCTTCAATGAGATCCCCCCCATTCAGGCGTATCTACTTTATTGGCTAGCCCTGCGACATTCCAGGAGAGAATGGAAATTACTCCCAGAGCCTCTGGTCTACTATTGGTGGCTGATGACTCGGAACAATCATGTACACAGAGTTTACCATATTGTTCGGGTGTGGGAACGTCCAGTCGAGCGCTGTTCAGTTTAGGGCTGTTCAGTGTGGGGAGACTATCTTTATCAATCATATGGGTTTCAGTTTTTAATGGCTTTGGTGGGCTGATGTAGCGCCTACCTGGCCCTACTCTAGATTTGTGAGCCTTCGCCTGGTTAAGTGTTGGAGGAAGAGTTAGACCGCCCGTGTGTGCATTTAATACAGTGGGAATTAATGATTGGCCCATTGAATGGAACTGAGGGCTTGGTGGAATGGGTGTTGAGGGTGCAATGATTGGCAAATGTGGACGTCAATCCACTTCATCAAGGCACCCGTATCTGTTGGAAATCGGTGCCCCATTCCAGCCGCCGGATGCGTCTGACCAGTGATTACTTTGCCCTCCCCAAGTACAATTCCTATCCCGGACCCTTCTCCAGTTCCCCCCATGGGTTGAGTGGGACCGGGGTGGGTAAAAGAAAGTGAGGGGTCTGGCTACTATTGTTGAATTTGAACTATGGTTGGTCCAGGAGTAGATGGCGTGTGCAGTGTTTGGGTCCTCAAAGGAGACAATCACGCAATCGCCACTGCTGGACTTTTGCGTGGTGCCTACCCAAGGTACCCTACGCACCATGAGGATTTTGCTCCTTAGGTGGTTGGGTATTGGTTTATTGACGTTGAACCAGTGGATCACCTTGTTCTTTAACCCTTTCGATGCTGATGACGAGCTCAGCTCGTCATGATGCACAGTTGAGCTGTGCTGATGACGAGCTGAGCTCGTCATGAACAATGGGGAAGAGCCATTTCCAGCACAGGAGGGGAAAACACCTAGCAGCCAAGGTGTTAAGGAAGCAAAGTTTTCCTGCTGGTTGTACGTCAGTTCTGTAACCCCTGTCAACACTACAACATATGAGCTAACCTCAGGGGGAAGATCTACATAACCCCTTGAGCGTATGTAACTAGTACTAGCTCTCTGGGATGTAAGATGGTTAGGATTCTGGCCATTTTGCCTCAAATTTTGCTGACCTGTCGAGGATGGTACCCTTTGGCCTGGCGTAACTAATGGGTATGGCGGAGGATTTTCAACCGCCGGTTGAGCGGTGGTCATCATTGCCCTATTTGAAGGGATATTAGTGTTAACCTTGCTTCGAGGTTTTGGAATTGGTTTGGCCTTAAGAATAGCAGAGGAACTGGCAGATGAAGGTACAGCAGGGGAGGGAAGTAAGGTGGCATTAGAGGGTCCCAGGGACTTGACCTTCATAGGCGCCAGCGAGTTGACAGCAGCTGGGATTACAGGAACAGGTGGTGCTGTGAGAGGCGGAGTTCCATGTGGGCAGGTTATTTTATTGTTCTGCATGGTGATAGTTGCCAAATTTAAAATACTTTTTTCAATTTCCAGGAGCTGTGTTTCTATATGGGTAAATCTCACTTCCAAAGGGGAGAGAAGTTTTTTAAGTGTTTCCCAAACAATGGTCAGAAACTCAACATCCTTTCCTTTGATAGTGCAGAGCGGAACTCCGGTGGAATCACTTTCTATTATGAGATCGTTATTTTCTTGGATGACTACCGAGTGTGGGGGAATATTTTCTGGGCTCGTATCCAAGGGAGCAAAGGTGGTCATTAGGGAGGGGGCTGGGGAAGCCTGAGGTGGTGCCTTGGTTAGTAACTGGGCTTTAGCTATTTTGGCCTTTTTCCTTGAGTATGCCGAGGTGTTTTTACGCTTCCTTTTGTTATGAAGTTCATTTTTTGACGTGGGGAGATTTCCACCTTTTGGTAGCGTGGCATAGTTAATTATCGCTTCGGGGGGTGAACCTACTTCGGCTTCCTTCTTTTTCTCATCAGTTTCACCCAGGTGCAGTTGTGGGGAAAGGGTGGGTTTTGGTGTGGATCCCCCCTGTGATAGGGGTGTACTACCCGTTTGTGATTGATGAATGTCAGCATGTGTGACGATCAGGGTGGGAGCAGGGCCATGTGGGCGCTCAGGCGATTTGGCCCATGCAATAGGGCCAAGGGAGGATTTTTTGGCAGCAGTTAGCTCTACAGACAGTCTTCTAGCGGCTTCTAGTTCTATAGAGACCCTGTGTTGCATTTTAGTTATTTAATTGTCGATTGCAGTGTGGGTCCTAGTGATAAAATCATCCAAGGTACCATTTTTCAATTTGGATTTGGCCGCTCTGTCTCTGAATTCGCGGGTTGCCATGGTGGATACAGAAGGTAAATCCTCTCGGGGGGTAAGTGTAGAGAAGGGCGGTAGGAGCAAATGGTCTGGCCCAGTCCAGTCTCTACCTGCCTCTAACGGCCTAAAACGGGCCGCTCTTTGCCCGGTTTTCGCCCCGGGCTGCGTCGCGCGTGCGTCCCGCGGTGCGGTATGGGCCCCTCTTAATTTATACTAGAAGGTTGGGGGCGTGGCCGCCGGGGGAAGAGGCACCAGCTGTGTGGAACTGAGGCTGCTGGTCCTCGCAGTCCCCCGGTAGGCTCGCCGCGCTGTGAGGGACCCGCTGGCCTCAACCTGGGAGCGAGATTGCCTTTCCACCGACTGTGGACGCTCACACCAGGGAGGGCGGGGTCGGGCTAAAGGTCAGCGGCACCCGCGGAGCGGGTGTCGCGAAAGGTGGCCTCGGATGCAGGAGCAGGCAACAGGAAATCCACTCGCAGGTATGGCCAAGAAAATTCAAAATGCTTAAGGCTATTTTCGGTGAAAGACTCTCTGCTGGCTACAGCTCAGGACGTGAGGCTCCGCTCTCTCCGTCTGTACCTCGAGCCTTCGTTGAGCCGTATCTGGACGTTACAATATTCAACGTGTATCAAGATCCAGGATATTCAGGTGTGAAAATAATGAATAAAATAGTGCAGGCGACGCAGTGCTTGCATTTAAATACAGTGAAGATCCCACAATGCAGGAAACAAGTTATTTACTTGTAACCCTAATTGTACATCATAATAATGAGTATTCATTGAAGTCATTAAACAACCAGCCACCACCATTCTCGTACAGCAAGATACATTTCAGCAGGGGATCTTTTCAGTAATATTCCTGTATAGAGAACTAAAGCTGTCTGTAACCTTCAGGAAAAGCTGGCGGTAAAGGTTAGAAAAAAAACTGACAACCCCACCACCCCACCCCTCTACACCATGGGAAATATCTCCCAGGATGTGGGAGGGTCTTTGGGAGTTTGCTTTAAAAAAACAGAAAAATCTGGCTATGTTTGGTATACATTCGTAATAATAGGAAGCAGCAATACACCAAGCTTTTTTGTACATTAAAAGGAAACGCAGTGACTGCGGTTCCTGTCTGTGTACAAAGTGGTCTGCTGGGCCAGCGAAAAACTCTTAATTTGGTGGGCGAGAACCCTCAGGATGGCGGGTAATATTATTTGCCATCACAACAGCCATTATTCTCTTCTCCAAAATCAAATCAATACCTGTGTCTTTTTACAATGAGAGATTGAGATTTTTTGATATAGATATGTCACATGTTTGGATTATTGTATAATACAAAATGCAGCAGTAAGAAAACTGTACTTCAATTGGATTAGTGAAATATGGAAATGAATTCATGCTTTTCTGTTAAAACTGCTACTCAAGCATCTATTCAGGCAACTAAATAGTTTCTGAGGTATGCCCTTTCTAAGACTGTGTGTTGTTGAAGGCATTTCCCAAGAGTCATGTTATCAGTTTGAAAGCAAAAATGGTCATGAGAATTGAGACTAACCTGTATTCCTAAATCTGACTTGGCTGAGGGTGCCCTTAAGATGCTTGTTGGGAAGATGTAGGATTTCAAACAGCCTGCATCTGCTGATTTAACTTTCTAGTAACTTTTTTGTAATTACTTTTGTCCTTTTAGTGTTTCTAGGGTGTGGTGCTTCGCGACTTAAGAGAATTACACTTTATCTTATGTTAAGATAAATATGATGTGCTGTTCGAGCATAAGCTTATCTGTTAAGCCCTCGTCATACTTGAGTTAAAGGCTCCCGATCACGCTTTGGGGAGTGAGCTAATTAGTAGCCTGAGCACCTGTCTCTCTCTGTAGGGAGTTGGGTGCTCATAATTTTGAGACATAATGGCAAACTTGAGTCATGCTGCCACATTGTTTCGATGATGATTGTAGGAGCCTGGAGAGCAGGTGCATCATATAGATATTTTTTGGTAGAGTCCAGGGTTGGGCGCTGGCTCTTGGTTTGGATCTTAGGACTCTGGGGAACACCCTGCCTTGGTCTCACAGTTGTGTTAATCTTTTTCCTTAGCCCCAATGTAGAGTGCAAGAGCATGCGGTTTGGGATGATGAAGGAGCACAAGGGCATCACAGGTGATGTCACAGCTTTTGATGGACTAATCCTCTACCTCCCTATCAAGCTACAAACGGTAAGTGTCTCTAATCGACGAATAGCAGACTGTATTTGAGCAGGATAATTTTGATGCAAATACATGCCCTAGAAAATGTTTGAATACAAAATCGAGGGCTTGTGATTTAACAATGTGCGGTAGTCAACAAAGGGCCATGTCTCATTTTCGTATGCCACTACTTCCCTGTTTTCTCTTGCATATAATGGTGGTAATTGTGTCACTGCTAGAAAATCCATAATTTCGCAGGCAAGATATACATTTGGGGCTTGGTTCTTTTTTTTTTTTTACAAATTTGCTACTATAACTGTGCCATGAGAAATAATTGCCATTATTTTATTTGTTAAGGTCGATTGTAGCACTATGCAAATAAAATTATCGTGCTTAGTAAATCCGTTTATGGTTTCCCTGCTACTGGTGTAGCGACTATCAGCTTTGATAGCCGTCGGACCCCTTTTGAGAACCTTTGCAATTCAAATAGTGATTCACATACTCACATTGCCCCAACATGTATTCAGGATAGAAATGGTTATCTCCATTCATTTTTATATCCTGTTTTACCGTGGGGCACTTGCACCAAGTTCCTGTGGACCGGCAGTTTCCCATTTGTTCCCACCTGTTCTATCTGGCATTAACCAAGCTACAGAAGGTGCTACAATGACATAATATTATCAGGCTGTGCTCCATAGAAGTCTACGAACAATAAATATTAACCAAGCTCTTTCACCCACTTTTCCATGTACCTCAACTGTGTTGGTTCTCATGGATGTAACATAACTTTAATTGGCTGGAGATGAATCAAGGCCAATTAAAGTTATTGGCTAGATTTAAATCATCTAAATGTAATTGCCTGCATCTGATGATGTACTTAATTGCATTTAGATTTTTTGGTGAACGTTTGAATTTGTGTTTAATCATGATAATATTCAGTAAGTGAGCATATTGGGTTATTTAAAAACCCGTTCCCAATGTTTGATTAGGCTTCTGAAAGTGTTGAAATGTATCCATGTGAAAGAAAATTGAAATTAAATTGGATGCTTTTTATAGATGTTGGTTGAATTTTTCTAAGACTTTCTGTGTTGCTTTATCAGATCACTTTTGGAGTCTGGATAGTTTGATCGATGTTGGTGGGTCCATTGCATCATTTCTTGTGGAACAAGCATTAATGCTCTGAAAATCTTATTATGGTAGTGCCAAGGAAAGGGTATTTGAAGTGACACTTCACTATCATCCAGAAAGTTACAGTGGTTGGTTTGGATTGGACAATAGAATGCGCACTGGTTGGGTCTAATTGATTGGTTAGAATCTAGAAACTTATATTCATAGATCTGTTTCGACTATTGCTGAAGCTGTATTAGGCATGGTGCAAACTAAGGATTTAGAGCATTCCATTATGTATGTCCGTCCATGGTCAGGAGATAGATCGCTAAGCCTAGACCATTTGAGTTTAGTTTGAGTGACAGAAAAATAGTGACTAGAACTTGGGTGTGAGTTGTAATGGGGTGACAAATTCATGATCTCCAAAGGACTTTTACCATAGATGACATTAAGCATGATTTACCGCTTAATTACACTTGGAAACAATGGAGTTATTTTTAGGATAGTTATCTGCATTTGAATTGCTTTCAGTCTATTAAAATTGTCAAATACTTGCGCTGTAAAAGCACTTTGATTTTTTTTATAACTGAAAGATGTTTTTTCTGTTCTGATTCTAAGTGAATAACTTTCAATTACAGGTACAAGCCACTGCATTGTTAAAGCCTCATGCATACCTTGAAAATCATCAAGGAAAAATCTAGTGTGTAAAACAAGTGTTAGCTTTCATCACCTGAACACAAGTATCTGTAGTTAGGACTTGACATTTTGCTTATATTAAATATAATCTATAGAATTACTGAAAGATAGTCAGAACGGTGAATAATGAATGGGACCAGGTATTCTGAGTGACATCATAAATCAGAACAAAGCTTGACTTGTTTACGATGTCACTCACAAACATGAAGGGAAAAACATCCCTGTTACTCACTATTGGCCATGTTTAATTTTTATGTTATGTATAGTGTACCCAGATAATCTTCCCTGCTTTCAACTTATAAGCAGGGGGGAGAGTAGAAATGAAAGAGCTATACATACAGAGTGGGCTGTCCTTTGTGTCCCTGGTATAAAAACAAAGGTCCTGACTTTGCCACCCATTCCCACCATCTATACCTTCCCACCTCCTTTGTGCCTTTCCACCGACTCTCCTCTCAAAGCTGTGGTAGAGCCAGTGCTGCACTGAATGGCTCTCAGAGAGCATTCTAAGCTTTGCCTGAAATTCATTTATGATGTAGCAACAGTGGGAAAACACTTTGGTTTCCCACAATTGCTACAGCGTATCCGTGACTAACCAGATTTAGAATGTGGTTTTCACAATAGGGGAAAATAAGCTTTTTCACTGAACTATGATGCCACTTTAACCTTTGTTTTTTCTCAGTGAAGTTCAAGGGTTTTTACTCTCGTCTCCCATATCCTGTAATAAAAGCTGCAACATTTCTTCTTATGTTGAGGCTTGCCAATCCGACCGCTCACTCCCGCAGCACTGAAATTCGTCTCGCAGCAACAAAGGGAACAATGGGAGAAAAGGCCTGTTCATCCAATCCTAACGCTTTATTTTTCTGGATTCTCAGACTTGCGGTACTCAAAATATACCAACAGTCAATATATCTCTATTTTTTAACCTAAATGTCTTCAAAACTGCTGAATGGATTTACATCACATCACAAAACAGACAACATCTGGGTAAAAATCTAGCTTTCTTCAAATTTGGCTTAATTGTTTTTACAGGAAGGAGCTGAAATAGATTTTGGGGGAAAGTTTTGTGAAGATTAGTCAGACGGCACGAAATTTACTAGCAAAGCAAAAAACACTTTTCCTATGGAAAGTCTGACCTAACTATAACTGCACAGTGAAGATGGATACTGTGTAATTGCCTACTTCTCATTGGAGTTTTAGACAGTATAGGTAACATCATCTGATGAATCATTATAACAAGAGCCATGATACAAATTATACTAGTTAATAAATGGCATTAAAATTAAAATGATGTCATGTTTGCAATTAATGATGCATTAAAACCTTTCGGTGGTTGGTTTTATTTCAATAAATGATAGCTCTTTTCTACCTAAACCATGTCCTATTTCCTAATCAGGTGGCGTTGTTATCAAAGGCTTCAAAAAAACAAGCACTAATCAAAAATGATGTGCACCTTCATGCACCTTGGAAATTGCAGGTGTAGAGGAATGATCTTTGAGATCTGTCTGTCCAGATCATTGATATCTCAGGAGCGAACTTTGATCACTCCCTGGAAATGTCCTACTTTCTTTCAGTTCCTTGCCTCAGGAAGATTCATTTGTGAGCTAAAATGATGCAGCAGACATAGATGCTGGCTTCTCATCCTCTTTTGGCTCCAGTCCAGAAGAATCGACAGCATCCAATTCAGTCCTCCAGCTCTCCTTTCTGTAGCTCCAAAAACAACAATCATGTCAATCACTTGTGAGCAGGTTTCGCTTTTCTTAATGTCTTATTACCATCAGATTTTAACAAATAACATAAAAGCATGCCAACTGCACTTGTACATGCCAGCAAATGTATCTTTACATTAGCAATAAATGAAAGTATATTGCCCGCATAGGCATACGCAACCATTTCTAGTAAATATTTCACTATACTTGTAAGAAAAAAGATCATGTCTTGCCCAGTAATCCTAACTATAAAAGTGTGTCCGTTTTATTTTTGAGTTGCACGCCTGATGAATGTTGTGCTTTTTTTTGCAGTTTATGGATTTCATTCAGTTTTTCAATCCATGTTTTCTTCCCATTGGAAGTCATAGTTCAGAACAGGGATTTTATTTAGAGTCCGACTTAATGGGATTTTACTATTTATTCTACAGATCAGTTGAATGGTAATAGTGCAAATCAGACAGTATTCAGCAGATGTACACAATCTATAAAGAGAAGATGCAAAGGGCAATTGCTAGGCTGAGGAACCTAAACAGTCCAATAAGGAGTGACTGCTTTTGCGGCCATCATGTGGGCCAAGCTATTAAATAGACTCTTCTCCAATAGATTTGATCCAAGTCATCTGTCAGAATCTTCTGCCATTTTTTCCAGACACTTCAATGCCTCAGTGCCTTTAATGGGACTAGCATTGTTGCCTGGTGGTGGCTAATGCTGTTGAAAAGGGTCTATCTTGTTGAGGCTGTCCATTGAAGGAACTTCATGCCATTAAGGAGAAGACCTTCACAGTTAAAGTTAAGGCTATATCTTGTTGATGAGTTTTATTGACATTGGGCTTCAGGGTCTGGAAAGCCACCATTGAACTCTCTGGCTTATAACATCGTACCAAAAAGTACATTTGTCTTGGTTATTGGACCAGAATATATAAATAACATCAGTTGGTGGAATTGAAGACATCACACACAGGTCCATCCATAACTTAGAATTCAGTAATCTGAGGTTGGCGCTTCTATGAACTAGACAGCTCTACAAGCAGGTGGTTCGCATAGAATGGGAAGTGAAGATTTAGTAGGTCTGTAAGGGGAGGGCAAGAGAGAACTGAGAAGTTGTATTTGGAGGTGTTACATCACACCAGCATTCAACTCCATTTCAACCAGACACCAAAACAAACCTGACAACCCAATTCTGATTCGTACTCACCCTACCAAAGCACACCAGCAAATCTCTAATTGACCTGTTTGAGCAGTTTAGTGATTACATGGAAAGCAACAATCCCAACACTATCAGTTCATGCAGGCTGCCCACTTACTCACCTTCTCAAACACATGAGGAACAAATCTTACCCAGCAATAGTGATAGAGCAGCTAGGAGCTCAGTGGATGACACCATCAGCAACCTGGACACAAACCCTGACTTCCACAAGTCAAAATATTTGCTAATGAACGCCTGTTCAGTGAGTAAGAACATTTAACGTGTTTGTTCTACTTCCTGATTTGGAACTGTACATGCATTCATCTGAGAACCCTGTTTGGGAAAAGATAAAGCTCCAGTACTTAATAAAGCTGTCCCATCTGGATATCATGCCATTACACTTACCTGCCAATGAAAGAAAAGAGGAAGCTGGCTACTATTTCTAAGGATACCCTTTTAAGGGTTTATTATTTAAGGATACCATATCAGTCAAGATAGAATATGTGACAATATAAGGCTGTAATTCCCTTTTTACTAGATGCAAATTCAGCCCCATTTTCACCTGCAGTTTCCTCTTGCTCTAGAGACTTCTATCCCATTATGGAGCTTTTACACATTCTTCCTTGGCCCCGTATCAGATCGATCAATCAAACTCTCCAATACATGCATACCCAGTGACCTAAACTTCTGATGGTTCCTTCTAACCACTGATTCATCACTTTTAGATGATCCCAGTTGCTATGCTGTATCTGGAAAATTCTACCAGCGATGACTCTTGAGCACTGCCAGATTGCACTGTGTGGCTCTGATGTGACCCTTGTATTGCCCCAGAAATTATATTGCAGAGCCACATATTTTACACTGCTTGTGTTCTAACGTCCGTTCCTTTCTTTCTGCAGAGTTTGCGGATCTGGAGCTCTGCTCCTAACTTTGTTGGTTTTTCAACATCTCCAGAAAACTTTCAGAGTGCTTGGAAAGATGTTTATCCCGAGAACAACAGGATTCAAGCAGTGTGGTATATGCAGAAAGCAAATGTCCGTCACAGACGCTCAAACGTGTGGCTTTGATGCATTGGCTTTGATACATGGGCTCTAGTCAAGTTATGTGAGAAATGTGCCCTCAGGTGATCAGTGAGCAAGAAGTGAAGCTTTTGTTGCTGAACATAAGTTATCGTACTCAAAACAGCGATCCTGCTTCAAGTCGCTGGGTTGTTACTGTGTGAAATCTCACTTAAAGTATTCAGTTAAGTCAAAGTTTAAAACTCGTTATAAGCACAAGAAAACTAAGTGAGATGTGACAACCCTCTCGCCACTCAGAATCAGGCAAGAAGGTGCAAGAGCAGCATTGAAGGGCCCCTCGCCTCCAGTGTGGTCCGAACTTGATCCGTTCCCACAGTTGGTCCTGGGTTCCCTGAGGCATGGCCCCAAGTAGCAGGCCGAAGGCTTTAAGGAGGCCATGCTACATATTATTTAAGATGCTGCTGGCCACTGCTGAAACACCTCTGAGCCCCATGGAGCTGCAGGAGTTACTAATCGGACTTCCACAACCCCACCCTCCCCAAATGCAGACTGCATCCATGAAACCCGCTTCTGGGCTCTTACCAATGCTGTTAAAAACTTCCACTCTGACTCCATGGCCCAGGGCAATCCTTTTCGTTCATGCACTGCCACAGATTCCTCCAGTGCTTGTGCTGGATCTGGTTCCAGTGCGAATGTCTGACACTGGACCACTGACGGCCCATGTCAGTCCTATGTCACATATGAGTTTACCAATATGTAACCAGTAGTGAATGAAATGACCATCAGCCACCTTCCACCACAACTACAGTATTATGAGAACCTAGAGGTCCTTTTTGGATCTGATTGTGATGCGGTCCAGCGCGTGCAAAATGCTCCCCATTTTGTCAGACAATTTAATGCCCCTTCCGCCTTCCCTCACTACACAGATGAAAATCTTCATTTAGACCTGCAAAATGCCAGTGGATTTGACACCTTCCCAGAAACTAAGCTAGATCCACCACCTGGTCAATCAATAGAAGAAAGCACCTGTTAGCAGTGGTGCACAGAGCAGTAGAGGGGTTAGATTTGAAACTGCTTACTGTTGAGACTAGTACCACCTTCTTTAATGAGGCACTTAGACACCTTCAAGGCCACTGGGTCAAAGCCATGCTCGGCTCCTCTGGTCAAGCCGAATGATACAAGCCAATCCCTAGTGTCATGGATTTCCCAACAAGAGAGCCCTCGTCTGAAAGTCTTTCAGCACAGGTGTCAACGAGTAAAGTAAACCAACCACATTTTCATCAAATTCACTGGATAGCGAATCAAAGTGTAGATGCTTCTAGTAAAAAGCGACTTTTTTTTAGCCAGCCTGTCCCTAATTTCTTTGAATGCAATGTCTCTTCTAGGCATATGCACTCATGTGTTGTGGGACATGGCCAGAATTTCTTGCCTGACATACGGTAGGAACTCCTGCTGTCCTTTATTCCAAATGATCCTGGTTGGATGCCAAATATGTAATGCAAGCTGGCATTGACTCTACGATTTTGTGGTACGGTTGAAATTAGGCGCAAATCAATCCAAATCTGCCAAGATGTATACCAATTCAGGCCTTAAATAATGGTGCTTATGTAAGGTTTGAGTTGGTATACATCTTGGACAGACAGCATGCCTAAGCCAACAGTTGGATGTGACTGTGACTCACCCTACCTAACTGGGCTCCCTCTCTGTCACATTCCTCTTTTATGTAGACAACTTTGTGCTAATAAATCGGACATGGGTAGGGCTTCAGAAGCTCCTTGATTCTCCAGTATTGGTGTATCTTTCATAGATTCACATGCCTGAATCATTCCCGTCGTCGGAGTGGGAGTCCCACGGTACATAAAAAAAGCAATAATTATGCACATAACCATAACATAGAACCAGGAAGTAAAGTAGCCAGAAACTACAAGGAAAAAAACTTCCACATTTATGACTTGTCCTAGTCTTTATATACAGTCCAAACTGTAGCCAATCAGGCGACAGCACCCTCCAGAATGTTCTCCTCAGAGGCTCAGGCTCTCAGATTTTCTACCACATGTCCTATGAAGGGAGTCTCCCTGAGCTCTGCTCAGTACTCTTCTAATTCTTCATTTCAGGATGTCTTCATCTAAGAAATCTCTTTCGATCTTGAGTCTTGTGGGAAGCTCCGGCTGTTTTCTGAGGACCCACACAAGATGTGCATTTATTGCCTGTATCCTGATCACCAGGTGAGAGACTGAAAAATCTGTAGGACATTCCCTCAAAAAACTCTCGGAGACAGAGAAGGACTTCTACTTCTGTGGCTACAGAAGATTAAGTATCAGGCAACCCCTTATCTGATGTGTGGGGAGTGTTGCCTCTGACTCAACTATGTCCTCTAGGAAGAGGATTGCTGAGGAGGATTTGTCTTCTCCTGGGGCTAAGGTGTCGAGAAACCAGCAAACCTCTAAAGGTGCTGATTTGCCTTACACCTCTAAAAAGGCTCCTCCACCTTCCAAAAGTCTCTGCCTACTACACCCCCGAGAAAAACTGTGAAGTCTCTGGCTTCAAAACGAGTTTCTGAGAAGGATTTACCTCAGAAAAAAGTCCTGTTGTCGACGACGAAACTCAGTTGACGCTACAATGACGTCTAATGCAACCTTCTCGTTGCCGAGACCACAGATGATTGTCGTTTGCATCATCGGCGTCGACGCTGGTTTCCGTCTCTGTGAGGCCAATCTCGTCGATGAATGAAACTATATCTACCGTCGACGTCCCAACGACGACGAAGATTATAAAGATCTTGTCGACGGCCACCTCGTCAAAGGCCGCCTCATCGGCCGCCTCGTTAGCGAAGACTGCCTCGTCGGAGACGACCGCCTCGTCAACGAAGACTGCCTTGTCGGAGACGACCGCCTCGTCGACGGTTACCTCATTGACGCCAGCTCAATTGACGATGGCTCAGTCGACGGCTCACTCGTCGACGCAACAGTTATCTGCTTGCACAGAATTTCAGGTTTGGTCAGCGTCTACGGCAGCGGCACCCTCTGCACCGTTTACGACGTCTGGGCAATTACCACCATTGACAACAGCATCTTCCTTGCTGTACAGACGTGGTTCATCATTGGAGGCCCTCTCTCCACTGCATATTTCCCCTACTAAGGTACCCCTAGAGTTATCTGAACAATTACTGGTTTATTGGGAGGATGATGAGGAGTCCGAAGAGGATGACCGATTTCGCACTGCCAGGAGCCTTTCAGAATTATTCATTAAATATCACAAGGCGAATCAGGTTGACAATCCTTCCCCAGAGACTGTGGGTCCAGCTCCAGATACGATCCTGACGGCACAAATGCCTTTGGCTCTATTAAACAATCTACAATTCATGTTAGATGATTATTATCGCTGTTTCCCTCCATCTGAATCTGCTTCATCCATGAGCCTCAAACTTCCTTTTCTGCATTGAGGTCACCCAGACCACCTTCTCCAGTGCCTTCGCAGCATTCCCATGATGCTCACACCTCATATGACGATACGGAGGAAGACAAATTGGATGACAGATCGCTTCTTACGGAGTGGGATGATTACCAGATACAAACTCAGTCTCCTACAACTCCAGCTCCCATCGATTCTCCTCCAGTTGACATCATAGTTTTTCATCTTCTTATTTAAAGGGCAACACAAAGGTTCCTCCTGCCTATGGAAACAAAAAAGGATGAGTGTTTCCTATATGACTTTAAAGATCAGCAGACGAAGCAGGTACGCACTATCCCAATCATTGACTTCATTTGGAAAGAGGGATTGAAGTTAATGAAGGCTCCTGCTTCTGTTCCTGCGGTCCTGCCTTGCCTCGACAAGAAATTTAAGGCACCAGATAACTTGCCTGCATGCTTCATAAGTCAACCAAAACCTGACTCTGTTATTGCTCAAGTGGCGCAACAGCGAGCTAGAAACCCCTCCTTTCCGGTCACAGCTCCTCCAGATCGGGATGGCAGACGATTGGACGCTATTGGAAGAAAGGTTTACACCATGGCAGCGACAACCGTCCGTGCTGCTAATTCACTGGCCATTTTAGGCCGGTACAATAGACAGATGTGGTCAGACATCTCTCCCTACATCAACATGTTGCGGGAACCATCTAAATCAGAAGCCTTAAAAGTCCTGCTAGAAGGAGAGCGTATCTCTGCGGAAATCATAGATTCAGCCGTTGATGTCGCACCTACAGGATTTAGAAAACTAGCAGGTACCGCAGTACTACGGTGGCAAGGCTAGCTAAAATTGACATCTTTTCGCCAGGAGGTTCAGGCAAAGATAATTGAAATGCCAATTGATGGCAAATCACTGTTTGGCCAACATGTGGATGAGGTCCTTCAGTCCATTAAGAAAGATACCGAGATAGCAAGATCTCTTGGTAATCTCCAGTTTCGGAAGCAGCCCTTTCGTGGCGCTAAAGGCAGTGGATCCTTTTCTAATCGAGGAGGCTATAACCAACAAAGGTCATATCAAAGTAACCAACAATACCAGTCCCAACACCAACAGTCTTACGGTCAACAAAATACCTCATATTCACAGAATAAGAGAAATCCCTCCTATCATGGACGAGACACATCTAAAAAACAGTGACAACCGCCACCTGCCACCTACTCTACCTCCTACCCCTTTAAAAGCTGGAGGGAGAATCTCCCAATTTTACTCAGACTGGTCCGCTATAACATCGGAGAAGTGGGTCCTGCTCATTTTGGCCAGAGGCCATGTTCTAGAGTCCTTAAAGATGCCTCCAAACTCTCCTCCCAAATGCCCACCTCCAGCTATTCTCAAGGAGCATTTTTTTCCAAAATAAATGTTATGCTACGAAAGGCAGCGATCAAAATGGTCCCACAATCGTAAAGAGGAACCAGGTTTTTTTCATGATTTTTCCTGATAAAGAAGAAATCGGGAGAATGGCGCCCTATTCTGGATCTTCGCTCCCTCAACAAATATTTTAAAAAGTTGTTAAAACTTGAAGAAATCCTTCAACTCCTTTCTGCGGGGGATCACATGGCCACCCTTGACCTCCAGGACGCGTATTTCCATGTACGATTCTACCCAGACAAAGAAAATTCCTGCGGTTCAGAGTGGCTGGCAGAGACTTCCAGTTCAAAGTCTTTCCTTCGGACTATGTTCCGCACCCCGCATGTTTACCAAGGGTCTAGCACCGGTGGCCGCACACCTTCGTCTGGAGAGGATCCAAATCTTTCTGTTCTAGACGACTGCCTTATCAAGGCGAATTCTTTCACAGCCGCAAGCGCCCACATTCAGAGATGTTTCTCCCTCTTCCAATCTCTGGGCCTCTCCATCAATTTCGACAAGTCTCATTTTGTCCCATCGCAAAGAAAGACGTTCTTGGGAGCCACGTTAGACACTGAACTGACACAAGCATTTGTCTCAAACAAAAGGCAACAAAAAAATTGCAGACTTGCCCACCTGTTGCGATCAAAAAGGTGTGTTTATATCCAGCAGTTCAAGTCCTTTCTGGTGTTGATTTCTTCATGCATTCCTTTAATCCCCATCTGTTGTCTCAGAATGAGACCCTTACAAGAAGAGCTCAACGACCAATAGTCGCAGGTTTCAGGGCCCTTCGACGATCTCATTCGCATCACTCCCCGGATGCGAGAAGGCTTACTCTGGTGGACTCGCAAATGGAAAGTAAAAAAAGGATGCGCATTCCGGGTGGAAGCTCCAAGTTTTACCATCACCACAGATGCATCCCTCGAGGGGTGGGGAGCGCACTGCCAAGGGCTGACGGTCAGCGGCAAGTGGAACGTCCAGCAACAGACTTGGCATATCAACCTTCTAGAATTGGTGGCCATCTTCCTGGCCCTAAAATCTTTTCGCACCATCATCCTGGGTGCATCAGTATTAATCCGGACGGACATAACAACAAGTATGCACTACCTGAACAAGCAAGGAGGAACAAAGTCTGCCCTGCTCCCTCAACAAGCCCGACAAATTTGGGACTGTGCGATACTACACCGAATCAGCTGGTCAGCGATACATGTTCTGGGAGTTTCCAATGTCCTGGCGGATTCCCTCAGCAGATCAACAGTATCCAAACCCGTCCCAGGATGCTTGTTTCCGGTCCAGGGAAGACATGGCTTGGCAGTTTGGGCTGTACTGTTCCCATGAGGCACAGGGTCAGACTGATTTGCATATGGCCATGTCTGAACTGGGGTGGTGTAGTGAGCTAAAGAATGATGATGGATTAAACCCAGATCAGTTGACTCTGGGTGAGTGTTTGATTTGCTCAAACTCTCTGTCCATCATCCCCTTTGGTATTGTTCTACTCTGATTCAGACATGTGAATCTATGAAAGATACCCCGATACTGGAGAAGAACAATAGTAACTTACCTGTAATCTGTGGTCTCCAGTATTGGTATATTTCATAGATTCACATGCAACCCACCCACTTCCCCTCAGAGGCTCGCTTATGCTCTTTTCACTTTGGATCACTCTTGTGCGAGAAAATCTGAGAGCCTGAGCCTCTGAGGAGAACATTCTTGAGGGCGATGTTGCCTGATTGGCTGCAGTTTGGACTGTATATAATAACTTGGACAAGTCATAAATGTGGAAGTTTTTTTCCTTGTAGTTTCTAGCTACTTTACTTCCTGGTTCTATGTTACCTCTGTTATGGTTTTTATGTGCATAATTATTGCTTTTTTTAATGTACCGTGGGACTCACACTCCGACAACTGGGAATGATTCAGGCATGTGAATCTATGAAAGATACCAATAATGGAGAACCACAGATTACAGGTAAGTAACTTTTGTTCTTTCTTAAATGTGTACTGCTACAAGCATGACATGGCATGAACATAAATAATAATAAAACAAAGATGATAGTCTTAAATAGGCTTATGGCCAAAAAGGGGACAGGTTACATCAACATTGCAATAGAAAATGGATACAACTTATAAACACTGTTTGATGAAGGCGGGTGCTGGAAAGCTTACCAGCATACTAAAGACCAGATGCTGACAGCTATGCTTTTCCTTTAATTGTTCGTTAAAGCCACAGAAAATCCCTCTCTTATTCCAATATTCTGAGTTGTCAAAGCAAAATTAATTTTGACTCTGATATATGGGGCTGAGGTCTTCATTGCAGATCTCAGCCAAACATCCCAGAGCGTTTCTTGAATATCCTGTGTGTGTCTGTGTGTCTGTCGTCGAAACGGGTCATGGACGATGGCATCAGCCTGTAACTTGATTATGCACAGAAATTGGAATAAAAGCACTGAATAAATTGCACAAGAATTGGTGTCCGTACCTGCTTTGCATGTCTAAGTTATTTGTAAGGACTTTTCTTCTTTAATGTATATATATATGTGTGTGTGTGTGTGTGTGTGTGTGTATATATATATATATGTCAACTCCACAAACGCCACTTCCTGATCCACCCAGGACCGGCGAGGCAGGCAAAGTAGGAGACGGACCACTGGATTCACAGGTTCTTTACTTTATTGCAGCTGGTAAAACAGGAGGGCAATACGCGTTTCGGGCTTCAAGAGCCCTTGTTCACATGCAACGAACTAGTGCAACTTTTTTGTACTGCTTGAGTGAGTAGCATAAGCTCCGCCCTTCGAACAATCACGTGACTATAGACATAGACAACATCTTGTGTGTTAAATAGCTATTCTTCGTGCAAATACGCAAAATAAGTTAAACACAATTATACAAATGCCAGTTAAATATTTGAACATGGCAGTTTAAAATTTCATCAATTAAAATATTTTTGTAAAGTGTCGCTCAATGCAGATTTGTAGAAAAATACCAGGATAAATCCATGGAACGCAAAAAATTCTAAGTCTATAGTAGGAATATTCAAGTGTTATCAGGGTAGGCTAAAAATAAAGTGCAAATAACAGTGCTGGACAAGATCAGTTCTAACTGTACATAAAGTGCAATCACGCGTGCTATAGGGAATAACAATATAAAATATTGCAAGAACATGATAAAGAAACCTGTGTAAAAATGCATGAATGCTTAATCTGACAATTAGGAAAGCTCACAATTTTGTCACTATAAAAAAGCATCATTTAAAACCTTTTATGCGGGTATAAAAAAATTTATCATGTTGAAAAAAAGTGATAAAAACACCCATAAAAAGTGCTAAAATCCTAAATAGTGATAAATATGAAAAAATATGTGGAGGTGGAGAGTTGTTAACTGATGTTACCGTGGCTAACAAGGAACTTGACTAGCCACGGAATGCAAGATATTCAAAAAACAGATACAGTTTACAGGAAACCAAGACCCATGATTTAATATGAGAGACTATCATCTCTAGGTAACAGGGAACCTGACTACCTGAGGAAATAAGATGCATATACGGGCATGGGGTGAGATTTTAGAGAAAGTTGCTTAAGTCCTCAGTATTGTTAAGACCATTAGGCCACTTGCTTTCATATTCAAGGATGAAACGAGATTCTAGTTGCCTCAGTTTAAGTTCTCGATTGCCACCACGTCGAAGAGGGGGGACTGAGGCTACCACATAATAAGATAAACAGTTAGCATCTTTATTATGTGTACTCTAAAAATGACGAGCCACCGGATAAGATTGGTCACAGTGCAAAATGGCCCTAATATGCTGTAAGATCCTGACGTGCACCTGCTGCTTGGTACTGCCTATGAAATTAAGGCTGCAGGTGCACGTAGGACGTAAACAGCATAATCGGTCTTACAAGTGTGGTTGCCAACAATAGGTGTATCCACTAATTTGAATGGGGTACTGTAGTGGGTTTTGTTGATGCCAAATTGGCAAGCTCTACACGTAGAACATTTACGGAACCCCGGTGTTGGTTGTAGCCAGACCGCCTTTTGTTTCAATTCTGGACTACTTTGATCCAGCACTGTCCCCATGCTTTGTGCTCTCCGGAATGTTACCAGTGGTTTGTTTGGCAACATGCTTCCTAGCACTGTGTCCGTCAGGATGGTGGGCCAATTACGGTTAATAATTTGTCTGATCTTTTTCTCCTGACTACTAAATGCAGTGATAAATCTCGGGCACTCATTAGGGATTTCCCCATTTGGCCTTACTATAGCAGGAGCATTCTCAGTGGATTTAGGGAATAGTGAGGATCTAGATCGTTTGTCGGCTCGCGCCAGAGCCCGGTCAAACACTCTATCAGAATACCCTCGGGCTTTAAGTCGTATCCTTAAATCTTTAACACATTTGAGAAAGTTTTCATGGGAGCTACATATTCTTTTGATCCTGAGAATTTCTCCTAATGGTATATTGTCAATGGTGTGCATGGGATGGAGACTAGAAGCGTGCAGGGTTGTGTTGCCTGCAGTGTTTTTTTTATGTATGGTCGTTTGTAATCGATTGTCTGAATCTATATTGACACTGACATCCAAAAATTCAATTTGTTTGGAACTGACGTGGGACGTGAATTTTAAGTTAAGGGTATTGTTGTTGATTTCATCAATGAATTGATGGGCTTCTCCTTCATCTCCTTGCCAAACTATAAAAATGTCATCGATATAGCGTAAAAATGTGACAATTTTTTCTCTGACCCAAACCCGGTGAGTATAATTGCTCCCACTCGCCTTCTACTTCCAATTCCAAAATGAACAGACAAGCCTGGACCCAATTTCGTAAGTGCATTATTTTATTCTTGCCAATGCCGCCATGACGCGTTTCGGGAGATCCCTCCCTTGATCACATGACGATATATATATATATATATATATAACATTTAGCGTGTCGTAAGCGTTTGGCATTTGTGCTGAACCACACGCAAGGCGTGCACCCCCCGCAAGTGTCCAAAGGGGGTCGCAAAAAGGTAGATCCTCGGACTACCCCGCATCAAGCCTGCACCGGATAATGCTGTGAAAACAGTCCATACCTGCATGGAGCCACGCCCCTACTTCATTGGCGTTTCCTTGTCCAGGACAGTCTGAAGTGCGAGGAAGGGGGAGAGGAGTGTGGAGGTCATCACCTGAACCCACAACAGCCACAGTTCCTCCCAGACGACATGGCACACCGGCTGTTGACCCAACAAAGAAACTGAGCCGGTAATTGGTATCGCCGCCGGCATGCATGGAACACTGCATGCTGGGAAATGCAGTTTACTACCCAAGGCAGAGGCGACTCCATGCCGTGTTTGTCAGGCAACCCACACCACACTACTTTAGAAGGTGGGACGGACAATTGAACTTTACTCTGGGACTGTAAGCAAGAGACACAACTCGACCAGGGGGGCATTTGAGAAAGGAAAAACCCCCGAAACGCGTCATGCCCATGGTCTGATGAAAGATTAAAGGTGGATGCTCCACAAGCCTCGTGTGCTGCCTGTTTCTTTCTGTTGGAGGAGACATCGTGGGTAATATATATATATATATATATATATATATATATATATATATATATATATATATATATATATATATATATATATATATGGATCGAATTCTGTTTCCAGGTTGAACCCACAGAAAGTACGGACCACCACACGAATTGCAGAGTGTCACAGCAGGCGTTTATTTAACCATTTTGCAGCTTAGGTTTTGGCATGACGCGTTTCGGTCTGCCCTTGATCACATGACGGACATGCAGTATTCTTCATTTAAATAGAGCACACACTCATTTTTTTCTCATTTCACAATGACACCACGTGATCTAGTAATAGACATAAAAAGTAGACTTCCAAAGTGAGGTGTTTTACATGTGCATACAATTGGGCGCTGTGTATGGGCCACTTATAAATCTTGGCAGCATTTTTGTACAGGGCACATAAAAACAGAGATTTAAAGTTACAATTAAGTAACAATGAACATTTATAACCGCCTAAATGCGTGTTAAAATTGTGCAAAAGTGAGCTAGCAGCATATTACTATGTAAACAATACATTTTGAAAAGTATTATTGCACACGTTTATACAGCGAGGCACTTCCTAACGCCAATGCAACAAATATATAACATATAAATATGTTAAAATTCTAAAAAGACAATATACAAAAGTCCATATTAATAATTTATATTGCATAAATAAATAAATATTATGCTAAAAAATCGTTGTGCAAAAATGGCAATGTGTTCCACGTTCGCTGAAATAGCCTTAGTGTGTCTAGTTCATTCATTTAAGTTTAAGTTGGCTCACTGATGAAAGATTAAAAGTGGATGCTCCACAAGCCTCGTGTGCTGCCTGTTTCTTTCTGTTGGAGGAGACATCGTGGGTAATATATATTATATATATATATATATATATATATATATATATATATATATATATATATATATATAATTAGGCGAGGAAAGAGACACAGACCTCCGTAGTTTTCTTTGGGAAAATATGTTATTTATTTGGAGAGACTCAACACAACACGTTTCCAGCCCGTAAGCCCTTGTTCACGTGTCAAAGTGGAAAAAACGCCATCTACCATTTAAAGTGCATAATACCACCCCCAGTTTCTAACATCATAGATCACATGATGGTGGGCATAAACAACAGACTGTAGTTGCTACAAAGATCGTTTTGTAGTTTTAAACTACATCGGCAGGTTCACACAGTATGACATAATCAATATATGTACACATGTTTAAAGAAAACTTTTAAAAAACATGTAAAGTGTTAAAATGTTATAGTATTCCTAAAATAATAAATACACATTCATATATAAAATTCTCATTGGATAAATCCAAGACTGCCTATGTTGCTAAAACAACCATATTGAATTATTGCCGGATAAATCCGCTTATTATCATCTCAACCATTATGGCCTATGAGTCAAACGTGTATAGCACCACATACATATTTTTTGATCAATCATATTTTCTATTTTATCTTTCTATTTTTCAGTGCAAACACAAGTGAGAGAAAATCGGTGCAAATAGTGCGTATATAAATATAAATATAAAGTGCTAGTGTAGACAGTGTTGATTTCTCAATCGATCAAATGCTAATATAGGGCTAGACTGTTCCTAGAATATAGATCAATCTAATTCCTAAAATTAATAAACAATTGTTAAAAGCCACCTTTATCCTGAAACATTTGATTCTGTATATAATAAATGCATTGAAGAAATCAAACCAAAAGGAAAGAAAGAATATAATTAACTGGTTTATAAAATCAGAGTTGATGTGCTTTCATACCGGACGTTCATTAATTTTCTATTTACATAGATACAACCTTATTGGTGAATGAGAACCTCAATTTTGCAGCTAAAGTATGTTTTTACAGAAAGCTGCGCATGTCTTCTGTGGTATTCAACCCGTTGGGCCATTTGCAATCGAGCTCGAGAATGTATTTGGTTTCGAGCTGACGGAGTTGGCGCTCTCTATAGCCACCCCTTCTTTTCTTTGCCACAGAATCAATTACAAAGTAGGACAAGCAATTGATGTTAATTCGCATGCACCTTCTTAAAATGTCTCGCAACAGGGTATGTTGCGTCACTGTGGAGAATGGCCCTTAAATGCTGTAAAAGCCTGATGTGCACCTGCTGCTTCATGCTGCCAACGTAGCTCAGCCCACAGGTACACGTCAGGACATACACAGCATATTCGGTTTTACAATTGTAGGTTCCCGAAATCAATGTAGGTGTAGAACTGAAAGGTGTAGATTATTTAGACATGTTGCACCCAAATTTACAAGCACGACATGAAGTGCATTTTATAAAACCCTTCTTAGGTGCTATTTAACAACAAGGGGTGGTGATGGACAGAGTTTCTGAATTAAGCAGAATACTCTCACCCAGTCAAGAGATCAGGGCTAGATCCAACACCGTTTTTTAGCTCACTGCACCATCCCAGCTCAGAACTTGGCTATATGCAAATTAGTCTGTTCCTGTCCCAGTGCATGATTCAAGCAAGCCGGGCCGAAGACGGCTGAAATGCCAGAAACCGTTCCCCGGTAGCTTGTCTCCTTTCTGGTGAAGAATTGGCTTGGTAGTTTAGTCTGCCCTGTTCCCATGATGCACTGGGCCAGGGACAGACTGATTTGCATAGAGCCAGGTTCTGAGCTGGGATGGTGCAGTGAGATAAATAACGGTGATGGATCAAGCCCTGATCTTTGGACTGGGTAAGAGTGGTCTGCTTAATTCAGACACTCTGTTCATCACCACCCCCTTTTCTGAATCGTTTTTGGCCACTATAAGTGTGGCAGGGTATACTCAGACATGAGTCCCTTTCTCACTGCACCATCAGGATTCAAGCAAGCCGGGCCGAAGACGGCTGAAATGCCAGAAACCGGTCCCCGGTAGCTTGTCTCCTTTCTGGTGAAGAATTGGCTTGGTAGTTTAGTCTGCCCTGTTCCCATGATGCACTGGGGCATGGACAGACTGATTTGCATATAGCCAGGTTCTGAGCTGGGATGGTGTAGTGAGATAAATAACGGTGATGGATCAAGCCCTGATCTTTGGACTGGGTAAGAGTGGTCTGCTTAATTCAGACACTCTGTTCATCACCACCCCCTTTTCTGAATCCTTCTTAGGTGCTAGCCACGTAGTGACTTGTTTGACTTCTGGAGATACTCGGTCCAATATTGAGCCCATAGTGCTACTTCTTCTGGATGTAACAATAGGTTTGTCTGCTGTTCTGTTACGAAGGATATTGTCAGTAAGCACTACTGGCCAATGTTTGTTTAGTATAGCTCTTATCTGCCGTTCATCTCTGTTGTATGTAGTAATCAATCTTGGAGTATTACTACTCTTGGGGATTACAGCAGTATTGGGGACAGGTAGAGTATCTGTTTCAGGAATAAGAAGGCTCATTCTAGATTTAGATTTGGCCTTATTTATCGCCTCCTGCAGGATTTTTTGGGAATACCCCCTTACTTTGAGTCTGCCAACCATATATATCTATATATTTTTTTCGTGTGTGTACATTATCTACTGGCGGTCGCCAGTAGATAGTTATAGTTAGGACCTATTTTCCATAGGAAAATCGCAACATTCTATTCCCAATAACTTTGGCGCCGATTGATGAATCATTGCAGAAATTTTCAAAACTCGTGTGGTGCTCCAGTCCGCTCCTACCTTAAAAGTTTCGGGGAGATTCGGCAAGGGGGGGGGGGGGGGGGCAGAAAAAAGGGGGTCCCAAAACGTGTTTTCCCCATGCATGTTCCCATAGGAAACTTTAGACACGGCTACAGCCCGAACTGAACGGAATTACACCAGATTTGGCAAAAAGGTAGCCCTTGGTTAAGAGAGCACTCTTTTTTAAATGGTGTGAATCTGTTCAGTAGTTCATGAGAAATTAGAAAAAGAAAAACTTTCAATATCTGGGCGGAGCCTAATGATGCATCTCCTCGTGAGATCTGATTGGCTGTCAGCACTTCATCCTTGAATTGCTGGCATCCATCTTGAGACCAATATACGTGATAGCACCCCATTGATATGCATTGTAGTGAATAGAAGGTTTTGAGGGGTACCAAAAGGAGAACTATAAAAGGTAATAACACACTTAAGTTACATTACAATTCATTTGTTGATGGTACCATACTAGTTTTAGGAATTGTGGTGTGTTCTAAGGTGATTTTACCTTGTGAAAAACCTTGCGCTGGGATATCATGAATCATGTTTGAGAGAACTATTTTTTCATGCTTGTCCCATAGTTTTGGAAGGTGCTCCAGAAGCTAAAATGAGAGCATATTATCTGTAATTTCACATTCTTTCATGTGAGAATGAAGTCTGACATTCTCAGTAGTACATGTACATCTAACAAGGGCAGAGACTGGCAGTTGATTCATTTTTGTTCTACTATAGCTTCCCAGAGTGTTCTAAAGAACAACTAGAGCACTAACAGCCTTACTTATGACAAAAGTATGCCACACGTGAAGCCATCTTGATTAGAATAAACTTGTAACACTTAAAACATTTAATTTAAAAAGGAACAAAATGAGGGGTTCATTTTGTCATAGAAATTATGGTTAGTGCTGTAAAAAGAAACATTAGGGCCCGTTTTAAGAGATCTCAAATCCTCTTCTATTTAATTAGACAATTTTGACATGCAGACTGAATAATCACTTTCAATACTAGCCGTAGACTTCCAGTTAACTCCCTGGTGAGCACTACCCCCTACACTACCCAAACACCACTGCACTACCCTAAACCCTAAAACACTACCCCCAGCACAACCCCCTACACTACCCAAACACCACTGCACTACCCTAAACCCTAAAACACTACCCCTACACTACACAAACACCACTGCACTAAACCCTAATACACTATTCCCAGCATGACCCCCTACACTACCCACACACCACTGCACTACCCTAAACACTAAAACACTACCCCAGCACGACCCCCTACACTACACAAACACCGCTGCACTACACTAAACTCTAAATCTACCCCCATCACGACCCCTACACTACACAAACACCACTGAACTACCCTAAACTCTAAATCTACCACAGCACGACCCCTACACTACACAAACACCACTGCATTACCCTAAGCCCACCCCCAGCATGACCCCTTAAACTACACAAACACCACTACACTACCGTAAACCCTAAAACCCTAGCCCCAGCACGACCCCTACACTACCCAAACACCACTGCACTACCCTAAACCCTAAATTCCAACCCCAGCACGAACCTGCAAACACTACTGGCCTACCCTAAATCTACCCCAGCACGACCCCCTACACTACCCAAACACCACTGCACTAACCTAAACCCTAAATCTATCCCCAGCATGAACCCCTACCTACCCAAACACCACTGCACTACCATACACCCTAAAACGCTACTCCCTACACTACACAAACACCACTGCACTACCCTAAACCCTAAATCTTCCAGAGTACGACCCCCTACACTACAGAAACACCACTGCAATACCCTAAACCCTAAAACACTACCCCCACCACGACACTACACAAACACCACTGCACTACCCTAAACCCTATAAAACTACCCCCAGCAGGACCCCCTACACTACCCAAACTGCACTAGGGCATGTTTTAAGAGAGATCTCAAATCCTCTTCTATTTAATTAGACAATTTTGACATGCAGACTGAATAATCACTTTCACTACTAGCCATAGACTTCCAGTTAACTCCCTGGTGAGCACTACCCCCTACACTACCCAAACACCACTGCACTACCCTAAACCCTAAATCACTACCCCCAGCATGAACCCCTACACTACCCAAACACCACTGCCCTACCATAAACCCTAAAACACTACCCCTACACTACACAAACACCACTGTGCTTCCCTTAACCCTAAATGACTACCCCCAGCATGACCCCGTACACTACCCAAACACCACTGCGCTACCCTAAACACTAAAACACTACCCCAGCACAACCCCCTACACTACCCAAACACCTCAGCACTACCCTAACCTCGAAAACACTACCCCCAGCACGATTCCTACACTACCCAAACACCACTGCGCTACACTAAACCCTAAAACACTACCCCCTACACGACCCAAACACGACTGCATTACCCTTAACCCTAAAACACTACCCCCAGCACGACCCCCTACACTACACAACAATAATGCACTACCCTAAACCCTAAAACACTACCCCTACACAAACACCCCCTACACTACCCAAATACCACTGCACTTCCCCAAACCCTAAAACACTACCCCAGCACGACCCCCTACACTACACAAACACTACTGCACTACCCTAAACTCTAAATCTACCACAGAACGACCCCTACACTACACAAACACCACTGCATTACCCTAAACCCACCCCCAGCACGACTCCTACACTACACAAACACCACTGCACTACCCTAAACTACTACCCCCAGCACGACACCCTACACTACCCAAACTCCACTGCACTGCACTAAACCCTAAAACACTACCCCCTACAGTACACCCTAAACTACAGAAACACCACTGCACTACCCTAAAACTCTACCTTAGCAAGAACCTGCAAACACTAAAGCCCTCCCCTAAACCCTAAATCTACCCCCAGCAAGACCCCTACACTACCCAAACACCACTGCTCTACCCGAAACCCTAAATCTACCCTCCGCACCACCCCCTACTCTGCCCAAACAACTTTGTGCTACCCTAAACCCTAAAACACTACCCCCTACACTACACAAACACCACTGCACTACCCCTAACCCTAAAACACTACCCCCAGAACGACCCCCTAAACTACACAAACACCACTGCACTACCCTAAACCCTAACACACTACCGCAGCACGAACCCCCACACTACCCGAACACCACTACGCTACCCTAAACCCTAAAACATTACCCCCAGCACAACCACCTAAACTACCCAAACACCACTGCGCTACCCTAAACCCTAAAACACTACATCCAGCACGGCCCACTACACTACCCAAACACCACTGTGCTACCTTAAACCCTAAACACTACCCCAGCACGACCCCCTACACTACCCAAACACCACTGCACTACCCTAAACACTACCCCAGCTCGAACCCTACGCTACCCAAGTTCAAGTTCAAGTTCGGGTATTTGTATAGCGCACTGCTCACCCAGAGGGTCTCAAGGCGCTTGGGTAAGGGGTTCAATATCTGTCGAATAGCCAGGTTTTAAGTTCTTTTCTGAAGGAGATGTGGTTTTGAGTAAGGCGGAGGTGAGTGGGGAGTGAGTTCCAGGTCTTGGCAGCAAGGAAGGAGAAGGATCTGCCACCCATGGTGGATTTTCAGATGCGCGGGACAGCGGCGAGGGCTTGATTGGACGATCTTAGTTGGCGGGTGGGTTCGTAGAAGGACAGTCGAGTGTTGAGGCATTCGGGTCCTAGATTGTAGAGGGCCTTGTGTGCGTGGGTGAGAAGGCGGAATGTAATTCTTTTGTTGACGGGAAGCCAGTGGAGGTCTTTTAGGTGTCCGGTGATGTGATCTTGGCGAGGGATGTCTAATATGAGTCTCGCGGATGCGTTTTGGATGAGTTGGAGTTTTTTCTGTAATTTTGCTGTGATTCCGGCGTATAGTGTGTTACCATAATCCAGTCGACTCGTGACCAGTGCGTGGGTGACAGTCTTTCTTGTCTCGAGGGGGATCCAACTGAAGATCTTTTTGAGAATGCGAAGTACGTTGAAGCAGGAGGATGAGACTGCGTTGACTTGTCTGGACATCGAGAGAGAGGAGTCTAGGATAAAGCCAAGGTTACGTGCATGGTCTGTGAGTGTGGGTGCTGTGCCCAGAGCGGAAGGCCACCAAGAGTCGTCCCAGGCAGAGTGGGAAGATCCTAGGATGAGCAACTCCGTTTTGTCCGAGTTGAGTTTTAGGCGGCTATGTTACATCCATTCGGCTACTTCTTTCATGCCTTCGTGAAGATTGGTTTTGGCGGTGTTAGGGTCTTTGGTGAGGAAAAGGATTAACTGGGTGTCGTTGGCGTAAGAGATGATGTTAAGGTTGTGTTGACGCGCAATGGAGGCGAGTGGACTCATGTAAACATTGAAGAGGGTGGGACTGAGTGAAGATCCTTGTGGTACGCCGCAGATGACTTCGGTGGCCTCTGAGTAGAATGGGGGAAGTCGGACTCTTTGAGTTCTCCCAGCGAGGAATGAGGTGATCCAGTCCAAGGCTTTTCCTTGTATGCCGATGTTGCTGAGGCGTTGTATAAGGGTGCTGTGGCAGACTGTGTCGAAAGCGGCGGAGAGGTCGAGTAGAATGAGGGCCACTGTTTCACCGCTGTCCAGTAGTGTTCGGATGTCGTCAGTCGCTGCAATGAGGGCGGTTTCGGTGCTGTGTTTGGCTCGAAACCCGGATTGAGATGGATCGAGGGAGTTGTTGGATTCAAGGAAGGCGGCGAGCTGGCTGTTGACGGCTTTCTGAATGACTTTGGCCGGGAATGGGAGGAGGGATATGGGTCGGTAGTTTTTAAGTTCAGAGGGGTCTGCTGTGGGTTTCTTCAGAAGGGCGCTGAGTTCGGCGTGTTTCCAGCTTTCTGGAAAGGTGGCAGAGTTGAACGAGCAGTTGATGCATCACGGAGATGGGGTGCGATGATGGAGTCCGCTTTGTTGAAGATGTGGTGGGGGCAGGGGTCGGTTGGCAAGCCAGAGTGGATTGAGTTCATTAGGCGGATGGTGTCTTCAGTGGTGATTGGGTTCCAGGCGCTAAGGTTGTTAGTTGGCGGAGTAGGATCTGAAGGGGGGTGGGGAGGGCTGAACGCTGGGAGTATTCTCGAAGCTGTTGTGGATGTCGGCAATTTTGTTGTAGAAGCAGGAGGATAGCGCATCGCAGAGGTCTTGGGAGGGAGTGATGTTGTTAGATGCTGCGGTGGGGTTGGTGAATTCTTTGACGATGTTGAAAAGTTACTTGCTGTTGTGAGTGTTGTTGTCGAGTCGATCCTTGAATGCTGATTTCTTGGCGGATCGAATCAGTTGGTGGTGTTTGCGGGTGGCTGCCTTGAGGGTGGACATGTTGTCGGTGGTTGGGTTTTTTCTCCATGTTTTCTCCAGGGTGCGGCATAGCTTCTTGGATTTTTTAAGGTCATCATTGAACCAGGGAGCCTTTTTGCTGGCTGATTTGATCTGGTGCTTTTTCAGGGGTGCTAATTCGTCAGCACTGTGGGTGATCCATTGCTTGAGATTGGTGGCCGCTTGGTTTGGGTCCAATGAGAGGGTGGGAGGGTTTTGGTTGAGTGATGTGAGGAGTTGGTCGGAGGTGATTTTGTTCCAGTTTCTCAGAGGAATAGGTTGTGGGCGGTTGTGGGTCAGGGTGGTTTTGTAGCTGAAGTGAACACAGCTGTGGTCCGTCCAGTGGAGAGCTGTGGTGCGATCGAAGGAGATGTGCTTGCTGGAGATGAAGATAGGGTCGAGCGTGTGTCCGGCTACATGGGTGGGGGTGTCAACAAGTTGTTTGAGTCCGAGATTGGCCAGGTTGTCCAGAAGGGTGTTGGTGTTGCTGACGTGTTTGTTTTCAAGGTGGTAGTTGAAGTCTCCTAAAAGAATGTAGTTCTCGGAGGCGAGGGCGTGTGGGCTGACGAAGTCCGTGATGTCATCGCTGAATTGAGTGCGGGTACCTGGAGGCCTGTAGATGAGGGTGCCTCTAAGTGTGGTCCTAGGGTCGGTGTGGATCTGAAAGTGGAGATGTTCGGCGGTTGCAAGATTATCGTCGGAGCTGGTCGTGATTTTGATGGTGTTCTTATGGGTGATGGCGATGCCTCCTCCTGTTTGATTGGTGCGGTCTTTACGGGTAATCTTGTAAGCGTCCGGTAAAGCTATGGCGATGTCGGGTGCTGATGATGTGTTCATCCATGTTTCTGTAAGGAAGGCGATGTCCGGTGACGCAGTGTCGAGTAGGTCCCAGAGTTCCGTTTCGTGCCTGTGGACCGAGCGGGTGTTGAGCAGGATGCACTTCAGGCGGTTAGAGTCGGAGCTGTGTATGGAGGAAGTGGATTTGGTGAGGGTCCTGAAGCAGTTGAACTTGCAGGAGAGGCAGGCGAATGGGCCGTGGGTACGTCCTGGGGTGGCTTCGCGGCATTGTGGTGCGCGTCCAGGGTTGAGGGCGAGGAGAGTTGCGGCATCATATGTGACTCTAGTGGGCTGGGTACGGCGGGGCGGTCCAGGCGCGGACGGGCGTAGACAGGCTTACATTTGGCGCACCTTCGGCGCGCATGGGGCGCGACCACTGCGTGTGAACGCTGCGCGCAAATGCATCTGTCACATGTGGATGGTAGAGGGGGGAGGGGCGAGGGCGGGTCAGCTGGGAGGCGGGAGCGGGGGTGGAGACTCGGGTAGGGAGCCACAACAACAACAGTCCAGTAATCAAAACAAAATGGACGCAGGCCAAAAGCGTTTTACAATTAAAGAGCTACGATCCAAAATGCGCTTCGAAATTAATAAATTATTTGTTCATCAAGCGCTACGATGTACTTGCGGTACTTCGTGCAGGCAGGCGAAGGTAGGAGTCTGGCAGATCGGGGAGCAGCGTGAGGGAGCGACCGCCTCTACAGAGTGCAGGATGGTCACAGCGGGGGGAGCGGGGCTAACGCTATCAGTGGGAGGGCGGGTCAGCTGGGAGGCGGGAGCGGGGGTGGAGACTCGGGTAGGGAGCCACAACAACAACAGTGCAGTAATCAAAAAAAAATGGACGCAGCCCAAAAGCGTTTTACAATTAAAGAGCTACGATCCAAAATGCGCTTCGAAATTAATAAATTATTTGTTCATCAAGCGCTACGATGTACTTGCGGTACTTCGTGCAGGCAGGCGAAGGTAGGAGTCTGGCAGATCGGGGAGCAGCGTGAGGGAGCGACCGCCTCTACAGAGTGCAGGATGGTCACAGCGGGGGGAGCGGGGCTAACGCTATCAGTGGGAGGGCGGGTCAGCTGGGAGGCGGGAGCGGGGGTGGAGACTCGGGTAGGGAGCCACAACAACAACAGTGCAGTAATCAAAAAAAAATGGACGCAGCCCAAAAGCGTTTTACAATTAAAGAGCTACGATCCAAAATGCGCTTCGAAATTAATAAATTATTTGTTCATCAAGCGCTACGATGTACTTGCGGTACTTCGTGCAGGCAGGCGAAGGTAGGAATCTGGCAGATCGGGGAGCAGCGTGAGGGAGCGACCGCCTCTACAGAGTGCAGGATGGTCACAGCGGGGGGAGCGGGGCTAACGCTATCAGTGGGAGGGCGGGTCAGCTGGGAGGCGGGAGCGGGGGTGGAGACTCGGGTAGGGAGCCACAACAACAACAGTGCAGTAATCAAAAAAAAATGGACGCAGCCCAAAAGCGTTTTACAATTAAAGAGCTACGATCCAAAATGCGCTTCGAAATTAATAAATTATTTGTTCATCAAGCGCTACGATGTACTTGCGGTACTTCGTGCAGGCGAAGGTAGGAGTCTGGCAGATCGGGGAGCAGCGTGAGGGAGCGACCGCCTCTACAGAGTCCAGGATGGACCCAAACATCACTGCACTACCCTAAACCCTACATCTACCCCCAGCACGACCCCCTACACTACCCAAACACCACTGCACTACCCTAAGCCTGAAAACACAACCCCCTACACTACACAAACACCACTGCTCTACCCTTTACCCTAAAACACTACCTCCAGCACGACCCCCTACACTACACAAACACCAGTGCACTACCATAAACCCTAAAACACTACCCTCTACACTACACAAACACCACTGCAGTACCCTAAACCCTAACACTACCCTAGCACGAACCTGCAAACACTACACAAACACCACTGCACTACCCTAAACACTAAATCTACCCCCAGCACGACCTCCCATACTACCCAAACACCACTGCACTAATCCCTAAATCTACACCAGCACGACCCCCTACACTACCCAAACACCACTGCACTGCACTAAATCCTACATCTACCCATAGCACAAACCCCTACACTATCCAAACACCAATGCACTACCCTAAAACACTACCCCAGCACGACCCCCTACACTACACAAACACCCCTGCACTACCCTAAACCCTAAATCTACCCCCAGCACGACCTCCCATACTACCCAAACACCACTGCACTAAACCCTAAATCTACCCCAGCACGACCCTCTACTCTACACAAACACCACTGCACTACCCTAAACCCTAAAACACTACCCCAGCACAACCCCCAACACTACACAAACACCACTGCAGTACCCTAAACCCTAAATCTACACCAGCACGACCCTCTACTCTACACAAACACCACTGCACTACCCTAAACCCTAAAACACTACCCCCAGCACAACCCCCTACACTACCCAAACACCACTGCACTACCCTAAATCCTAAACATTACCCCTACACTACACAAACACCACTGCACTACCCAAAACCCTTGCCCCAGCACGACCCCCTAAACTACACAAATACCACTGCACTACGTTAAACCCCTACCCCGACCTCCACACTACACAAACACCATTGCACTACCCTAAACCTTAAATCTACCCCCAGCACGAACCCCTACACTACCCAAACACCACTGCACTTCCCTAAACCCTAAAACACTACCCCAGCACGACCCCCTACATGATGAGGAATTTATGCAGTGCCTCGTTTCGTATCCTCCTTTACAAAGGTGTCTGTTTGCAGTTTCATGGTTTAGCTTTTAGAATAGTTTGTTTCCGTGCCTCTAGACTGAGGAAAAGTATTTCACTAGAGCGATGTCAAATAATTGAGCCCTCCATTCAGACCTATGAAAGCGCCTCAGTCCTTTTTCAAAGGTTTGTCACGGATATTTCTGCAGGCAGTTTGTGCAAATGTAGACATTATTCAGAACATGCTAAGCAGTAGCACAGGTGAACTCTGATAGATCGCTCGCCACTTAAACGGTAAAGCAGGTGTAAAGGGGGCATTGCCTCAGACCACCTCTCTGCAACGCAGCTCTGTGGCGCTTACTGGAGGTACCTGGTGGGCTAGTTGGCCGTCAGGGACCCTCAGGATTCAAGGGGACTTAATCCCCAAACGTACAACGCACCAGGGGGCGTGTTTGCACCGTGGTGCAGGGAGGGGGCGGGGCCTGATAAAACAAGTGTACACACGTGCCCCCTGGCTTGTTGTAAATTGGGGGATTAAGTCGCCTTGAATCCTGAGGGTCCCTCTGGGCCAACTAACCCACCAGGTACCTCCAGTAAGCGCTACAGTGATGCTTTGGAGAGAGGTGTAAAAAAGGGCGTGGCCTCGGAACACCTCTCTCCAACACAGCTCTGTGGCGCTTACTGGAGGTACCTGGTGGGCTAGTTGGCCCGCATGGACCCTCAAGATTTAAAGGGACGTAATCCCCCAATTTACAACACTCCAGGGGGCGCGTTTACACATGTTAAAGTTTGAAATTAGCATTTAAAAAAACCTTTGTGTTGGACCTGGCCTCGTGGTGTGGCCCCACTCCTCCCGCATGACGGGTCCCGGACTACCTCGACCCCTGTTTCCCGGCCAAGAGCAGCACCATCCACCCTCCACGAGTGCCGCCCCTCCGGGCAGCCCCCAGCTCTTCCCCGGTGGAACTCGACCTCCTCTCCTCAACCCCCTCGGCTGGCCCGGACCCTTTCCCGGACCACCGTCTCCGGCCCAGCCGCCATCTTGGACCCTCCACGACCAAGCCTCGTGGCCTCGGCCCGACCCCAGCCACAGACCCAACAAAGCCCCGACATCGAGGCACCACGATCCAACCAGGGGGTAAAGAGACCACTTGACGAATCAATGGGGGAAGGAGTTTCGATGGTCCCCCATCCGCCTAGTTTCGATCGCCCCCAGCCTCCCTGGGCGCTGGCTCCACCCCCCTGCTGGGTGTCTGGACTCGCACATATCGGACCCTCCGACCTCCCAGTGCGAGGGTCCGGACATCAAAGGGCACCAGACCTATAACTGGGGCAGCTCCAGAGCAGGTCGGCAGTTGTATCCTGGAGTCGAGAGACACCGAGACAAATTCATCTTCGTGCAACCATCCTTGGGGTCCTGCTGGCGCTGCCGCGGCCCATCTTCGTGAAACCATCCTTGGGGTCCTGCTGGCGCTGCTGCGGCCCATCTTCGTGAAACCATCCTTGGAGCCCTGCTGGCGCTGCCGCGGCCCATCTTCGTGAGACCATCCCTGGGGTCCTGCTGGCGCTGCCGCGTCCCATACCGAAGAACCCCCCAGCTCGAGGATTGACATAGCACGTACGTGCTGAATCCTCCCCCCCCAAATGTTTAGCGTAGTGTGCTCGCTAGGCATACGCAACGCTAGCCTAGGGGTATGAATAAAAGGCACATTTCTCCAGGTGTGGTTTTGTTCCGGAATGGCGAACGTGTCTGCGATATCTGCGCAGCTTACACCGCCACAAGGTTGACCCTGTGAGCAAAGGTGGCTGCGTGAATGATGCTCTCGGCATGCTGGTACTCAGAAACCGTCATGGCTGCTGCAACGCATATATGCTGCACAGTTCACCTTTCGACCCTGCCTTATGTGAAAGAGGGCCCACCACGTGCCGGCGCAAGCTCCTGGGCCGAGGTCTGCGAGCTCGGAAGGCTCCTGAGATCAACGCTATCTACCGCGACACAGGCACACAGCGCCCAGCCTGAGGCCCAGCAGCGTGGAGTGCTCTGTATACTATTAACACAGTAGTCGAACAGGTACCAACAGTGGAATCGTGTCTTGATCCTACAATGGACGATGTTAGAATTGCATCAGAAAGTGGAGGTGAAGGTACTCCCTTCGACCAGGTGCAACTAACTCTAGGTCTCAACAGTGGAACGGTGTCTTGAATCCACAATGAACAATGTCCTATATTACCTGCTGCTTGATTTTCACACAACTCCCTCCGTTGAGGTGCATCAGACTCAGTGCTTCCGTAGCTAACTGCTGCACATGAATATTGGGCTTGGTTGACTGTAGTCGCTGGACTACACCATGGTACAGCAGGTCCGAACAGTGAAACGGGGTCTTCATTCTATGATTGAGGATGTCATAAGTTAAAGTCTGTGATGATTTCTGTGTACCCTCTCCGACCAGGTGCAAACAACTCTAGGTCCCAAAGGTGGAACAGTGCCTTGATCCCACAATGGATGATGTTAGAACTACATCTGAGAGTAGAGATGAAGGTACTCTCTTCGACAAAGTGCAGCCTACTCTAGGTCCCGACAGTGGAACGGTGTCTTGATCCCACAATATACCATGTCCGATATTACTTGCTGCTTGCACACAACTTCCTTCGTTGAGGTGCATCAGACTCTGTGCTCCCGTAACTAACTGCTGCACATGATTATTGTGCTTGGTTGACACCAGTCAGTGGAGTACACCGCGGTAAAGCAGATCCGAACAGTGAAACAGGGTCTTGTTTCTATGATTGAGGATGTCAGAAGTTAGTCTGTGATTATTTTTGTGTACCCCCTCCGATAAGGTGCAGCCAACTCCGTGCTTTCGAATCCAACAGTACGTGGCTGTGAGGCGTTAATGACCACTGCCTCTGGCCTACACTGCGGTCAGCAGGGCTCAAAATTCAAATTGAGTGTTGATTGTTTAATTACAGAATCCAGTAGTCCAGTAACTACAACGTCTATTGAAATATACACAATATCCTTTTAGTAACTTGCTTGAAGAACTTTTTTTTAGATGAGTTATAGGTTTAGTACAATGACCAAATTCTTTTTGGTAGTGGAAAAAAATACTGAATAACAATCTACACTGTGAACAGCAGAGATCGCAATTCGAATTGTTTTGATTCATTTATTGCAGAGTTTTCTGTATTTTATGTTGTATTTTGTGAAGAGGAAGTGAGAAAAAGTATTCATGGATGTCTGAGTGACTACTGCCTTCAATTTACACTGCAGACAGCAGTGTTCACCATTCAGATCGAGTCGCTATTGTAGATGACGCAGTCCTGTAGGAAAAGACATTGCTCCAGTGCGCTCTGTCCACACCATGCATACGCATTATTGCAGGCTCCGCACATGCTTTTTGTTGCTTTGTATATGACAAATTGGGCAGCTGAAGTCCATGTTACGTAGCAGACTTTTTGCCCACTTGATGCCATCCAGGTGAATTTCTTGGTCGGACATTGTTTTAACAGCTTGTGTCTTTAATATATTATTTCCGGCACTTCATTTTAATATTGTTTTAGCGCGATCACGCTTGATTTAGTGTGTGTTGCTTGCTACTCCGCCAATACTTAATACAACTGATCTGTGTAGGTGTGTTTTTTAAAATAATTTCCCCTCCTGCCTCCATCTGCACCTTGTCCCCGGTCCACCGCGGCTTGGGCCGTTTGTTGCGGAGGGACACCGGGCATTCTTTTTTCCTTGCTTCCGGTCTGACTGGCGCTCGTGAGGCGGTCAGCGGTCTAGTTGCGACGTCCTCCCCTCGGCTATTTAACGGCATCAAGGGGCGCGGACGCGCAGCGGACTTTTAGACCACTTGATGCCATCCTGGTGAATTTCTTGGTGGGACATTGTTTTAACATGTTATATCTTTAATATATTATTTCTGCACCAGCACTTCATTTTAATATTGTTTTAGCCCGATCGCGCTGTGTGTTGCCAAGTCAGCCAAGATAAAAATAGTGCTATAATCAGACCCTGGCGTAAAGTCATCCTTGCATCCTTTTCTACCCAATTCAATATTGAAGCCTTACCGCATACGGACAACATAGATCAAGTTACTACGGCTTTTGAGCAGGCTATAACATCTACCTTGAACACATTAGCGCTTATGTCCAGGGTTAAGATCAAAGTAAACCATCTCCTTGGTTTACATCAGCATTAAAAACCGAGAAACTGTCCAATAGAGCGGCTGAACGTCTCTGGAAGAAAACTAAAACTGTTACTGATCGAACTAAATATAAAGAAAGCTACCGTTCATATTTAAATATTATCAAACAGACAAAAAGTTGTATTTAACAGAGAGGATTGACAGTGCTGCTAACTCCAGTAAAGAGCTATACAAAATGTTGAAAGAGTTTACAACTCCTGAAGCTAATCAACCTACCATTGTTCCTACAAAAGACTGGGTTGACAGAATATCTTTCTTTTTTGATGAAAAAGTGAAAGCTATTTATAGATCCTTCCCTCAAGAAAATAACACTGACACATACCCAGTTATGAAGAGCCAATTATTGGTACCCCTGCTGACTAATTTAAAAAATAGTGATCTGTGAACAGGTACTAGAAGTCATTGTCAAGATTAAATCTGGCTCCCCAGCTGACCCGCTTCCCCCCGCATCTTTATACAACTAGCACCTCGGTTGATAATGACATTAACAGAGATTTTTAACTTGTCGTGGTAGTACCGGGAAACTGGAAGGCAGCGCAAGTCAGACCTATTCTAAGGAAGCCTACCCTAAATGCTAGTAAACTAGGCAACTACCGCCCTATCTCACTGCTGCCATATTTCGGGGAAGCGCTTGAAGCCCTGGTAAATAAACAACTTACCAGTCATCTAGAAAGCCATGGGCTCCTCGATTCCTCACTTTCAGGGTTTACGATCGGCGCACAGCACTGAAGCGGCAGTAGTGAAATGATTGATAACATCAGGCTGGCCTTGGATAGAAGAGAATCAGCTATACTGGTTCTCTTAGACCTGTCAGCTGCTTTTGACACCATCTCCCATAACATTTTGTTACAGCGACTGTGGGAGATGGGGGCCCGAGGGAAAGCCTTGGACTGGTTTCAAGGACCGTTCCACCACTGTGCATCTAGGCTCTTTGGCAGCATGCAGCAGACCAGTATACATTGGAGTTCCTGAGGGGTCTATTTATGAGCCCTATGATTTTTAATCTTTATGTAATCCCGTTGGCCAGGATAATCAGGTCTTATGGGTTTGAGGCAGTATCGTATGCAGACGATACCCAGCTGCTGATTACCTTTGGTCCTGACCCCTCAGATACCATGATCCGGTTTAAAAACTGTATGACCCACATTGACAGCGGGATGGGCCAAAACACACTACAGCTAAATAACAGTAAAACCGAGATCATTCTGTTCAGCAGGGCAGAAGAGTATTGGTTTAGCAGTTGGTGGACTCAGGCATTGGGTTCATTCCCGTTTCCAAAACAAACAGTCTGCAACCTTGGAATTACAATCAACAACAACAAGCTTTCCATGAAAGCCCATGTCAACCGTGTACTGGGCACCTGTTACGGCATCTTGCGAAAGCTACGTAAAATCTTCAAGCGGCTACCAATTGAAATCAGGAAGCCACTGGTGCAGGGCCTAATTGAAAGCCGCATGACATATGGAAACGCTTTACTGGCCTCCATAAATGAAGACCTCTTTTCTAAACTGCAGATTCTGCAGAATACTGCAGCCAGGCTGATTTTAGAACTACCTCCAAGGTCGCCTTCATGCCCTAATCTAAAACTCCTTCATTGGCTTCCAATTAGGAAAAGAGGACATTTTTAAATATTGTGCCTAACACATAGAAGTATCTATGGCATTGGTCCTGGCTATTTAGAAAAAAACTTACAAGATTTCAGCCCGTCAGTATCTTGAGGTCCAGCTCTAAACTTCTTCTCACCCCTCTACGAGTTCTCATTGTGCGAAATGGAGGTCGATCTTTCTCACATCTTTCCCCTTACCTCTGGAATAAGCTACCGCTCTAACTTTCGTCCATCTTAGATAACCAGCGCTTTCGCAGAGAATTAAAGACATGGCTGTTCTAAATGAAATCGGGTATGACCACAGGTAGTGGAATCTTCCGCAAGCGCCATGAGACCTAACGGTGATTTGTGCGCTATATAAGATTCTTTGACTTTGGGCCCTTGCTGACCGCTCTCTGGCCTACACTGCAGACAGCAGTGTTCACAATTCATATTGAGTCGCTATTGCAGATGATGCAGTGTTGATGGCAACAGACATTGCTCCTAGTACGGCCCGCCCGCAGCACGCATCATGGCTGGCTGTGCACATGCTGATTGTTTTTGATGTGGCTTTCTGAGTGCACTTGAACTGATGGACCCTTTATGATACAATCTTTTTGTGTATTATTTCAGATCTATTGCTTGTGTCTCAGTATACCACAAGTTGTTGTTATTTTACAATATCATTTTTTCTGTATTATTTCGCATCTACGTTCCCTACCTTACTGCAGCACAAACTATTGACTCTTTTATTATTGAATCTCTGTGTGTGATCCAATGATTACTGTTGTAGATGATTCTAGCAGCAACCATTCCCTGAGGGCTTGTTTACACTCACCCCACACGCATCCAGCACAGACGTCACTGGATATGTGACGCTTGTATTAAAAAGGTATTGAGCGCACGTGCCCGTACCCACTTCCTATGTGTCCGTGTTTTCATTATCTATGCATGATACTGCCTCTGGGCCGTACCACATTACATTGGGCTGTGGACAGTGTATGCAACCATGTTACCTCTGATAGTGGGGAAAACTTTGGTTATGTAACTTTTAGGTGTATGGCTATCACAGGTGGAAGGCTACTTTACAGACCATGAATATTGATGAAGATGATGGTTGCATGTTGTGTGTAGTGTAAGATATTTGTACATAGCAAAAGGTTTTCAAAAAAGCTCTCTTAGCAGAAGAGGTGTGTCTCATCAAATGCTGTAGAGAGAATGACTAAAATGGATGGCGTTTTCCAACTGCTACAATGGGAAATGTTGGGGACTAATCATATGCTTTTTTAAGGTCACATGGCAATCGTGCACCCAGCGCGATTTTGAGAAAATATATTTACTATAATATAAGTTTATTACAGTTAGAAATATATAAATGTTTAAAATATTTCAGATTATTGCTTGCTCTCATATACACTTTAAAGTTATTTGCATATAGTTTTGAGACATAAAAAAAAAAGAAAGAGGGAATGGCATACCCGGCGAGACACCATACGTCTATGACTTAACACAGGTCCTGGCAGCATGCACTCATCGCATCGCATCGCAATGCGCAGCGGGCGTTACCCCATACGTACATGACGTAACATGCAGCTTGGTACTGCGTACCCGTCACATACCAAAGTAGCAGCTGGCGTGACCTCATACGTATATGTCATTATGAGTGACGCGGTGCCACGAACCAGTCGGATACGAAATGCGCATCATTTACAAGTTTAGCAATATGGCGAATTGGATTTGCATGGTGATGAAGCTTGGCACCCTACCGGTACGGAACTCTAGTTTTCTAAAAAAAAAAAAAAAAAAAATGTATACATATTTTTTTTTGAAGATATAAAACATTACATCATTTTTAAGTTAAAAAAAGGATATAAATAAATAAAAGAAATATAGGTTTTATCAATATTAAATATTAAATTAACATTTTAAAAACTTTCGGAATTCACTGAAAAAACCATAGGTTTTACAGACGTTATAGTTAGGAATTAGCATTTTAAAAATCTAAAAATTCACTGAAAAACCATTGGTTTCAGGAACGTTCTAGTTCGTTGGACATTTAACTCATACAAAACAATAGAAATTCCCCTGTTACAGTTAGTTGAGCTAACTATAACTCGCGCCCCCGCAATGCTCTGCTGATGACGTCACATATTACATCATCCATGACATGGTCAGTGACATCACTGATGACCTCTCAAATGACAGCACTGATGACATCACTGATGACATCATCCACATGACAATCTGATGGACCTCATCCGACCCTAATATAACACTTGATACACCCACTCTAAAATACAGACTATAATTTTCGAAACCATGAACAGACCAACACCAGTTAGTACATATCCACTGACTGATTCCTAGGTCTACACACAAAATCCATTCACCCATACAGTCACTCATACATACAGTCAGCCATCAATACAGCATTATCATATCTATACAGACACTGCCTCTCATTCGTAGTTATTCACACACCTAGTCAGTAATGGAAATAATGAATCACACTTTTATTTACTCACCTGTACAGTTATACACATACCAGCTCACTTATTTAAACATATACTAACACATACTTTCACTCTAATACAATAACTAATACAAGCACACACTGATCCATACAGGCACTCTCACAATCACTCTCTCACATATAGTCATTTATACAGTCCAACACTCGCATAAACTGCCGTTCACATATGCAGTTACTCACACATGTACCACTGAGGCATCCATTTAGTCACCAAGACACCCATACACAAACTCACCCAGCCATACAGCCCTTCACAGACACAGACTTGAACACATATATGCAGTGAATTATCCACTCACACATTTATGCACAGTCACACCCCCCACCCACCCACACAGAAACTCAGGTACCCATACAGATACTCAGACAAGCAATCAATAGCCCATATAGATCCTCATTTAGCTGCTAACCAAACCTTGCAACTGCTTACACACCATCTGACAACCTAAACTGTGTGAATGTCTGTATCAGTCGCTAACACATGCATTAAGTAAGACACATTCAATCACTTAATTATACAGTCAGACACCTACTTAATCATGCATCCTGACTCCTATACACCCATTCATTATTTAATACACCTTGGCATATATATATATATATATATATAACACATTTACATTTTATAGAAACACATAGTCTCTGGATGATGTAATCATTGATGTCATTAGTGATGTCACTGACCATGTCATGAATGATGTAATATGTGACGTCATCAGCAGTGCATTGTAGGGGCGCAAGTTAAGATTAGCTCAATTAACTATAACAGGGGAATTTCTATCATTTTGTATGAGTGAAATGTCCAACTAACTATAACGTTCCTGAAACTTATTGTTTTTTCAGTGAATTTCTAAGGTTTTTATTTTTTTTCTTAAAAACATATTTTATTGAAGAAAAGCATTACAGTACATAATTAAACAGAGCACCGCCTCCTACCGAATTGTAACAAAATAGGGCGCAAATCTGCAAGGAAACCAAGCCAAATATTACACCATCGTACATCGCCTTTGGGGGCAACACAACATGCATTAATCAGACATCTAATCCAATAGAACTGCTATATATCTCTTCACAATTAAATTTTAGGGAAACAAAGGGGAACATGACCCAATAGACTACCAAAGAATCACCCGTTGAAAATAACACACACACATAGAGGAGTACCAGCAACTTAGTCCCATCCCACCCCCAGGCCCACACCACCAGGGAGCACCCGTGCCAATAAGGACCTACTCCTACATTCAGCCCCTCTCACATCAATCCCCAGGGGGATCATCAGACGTCCAGCCACAACCCACTATAGTTCGCCCACCTCTACCATATTTTATAATGCTTCCGTGGACAGCCACGGGCGACAAAGAAGGATTGTTCTAACCCCATGTTAAAATCGAGAACATTCCTCTAGGTAGCGAGCGGGGGCCCCGATCATTCTTCTAGCCCCTGGCGATATCTCGTTTTGCCAGGGTGACCCCCAGGAGCAGCAGATGTTGTTTATAGGCGTTGCCACCGATCCCATCAAACACGTGAAGAAGAGCCAATTGTGGGGTGCGCAGGAGGGTCCACCACAACACCTCTGACAAGCATGCGAAAACCCCCGCCAGAATCGGTCCAACGCGGTGCAGGACCATACAGTATGAAGAAAGGTGCCCTCCTCCCAGGCGCATGGAAGGCTTTCCGGGGAAGCGATCAGACCCGCCCGCCACAACCGGACCAGGGTAAAGTAGACACGATGCAGAAATTTAAATTGAATGAGCCGCAAGCGCATGGCTGTAGCGGCCCCCCGCGGGGCTGCTAGGGCCTCCCTCCAAACCTCCTTCTCAAGAGCGCCGACGTCCTCCTCCCATACTCCCCGTAATTTATCCATCGTCGGGGCACTATGGGTAAGCAGGGACTGGTAGATCCTCGAAATCTTTTTAGTCTCCAAATTCCCCCATAAAGACCTTGGCCTCCAGGGGGCTATTCTCCGGGAGCGCTTCAATGCCCTCCAAGCTAATGGAAAGGGCATGGCGGAGCTGTAGGTAGCGAAAGAATTGAGATCGAGGCATATGAAATTCCCTCTGCAGTTCCGCGAAGAATTTGAGCGTCCCATTCTGCACCACATCCCCCAGGGTCGAGACCCCTATGGCATCCCAGTCCCGAAAACCCAGCAGGATCGCGAGCTCCGGCAAACGCCCATTATGCCACAGCGGGGTCTCATCCGTCAACTTATTCCACCACCCCATGCGCTTCAAGGACTGTCGCCAGATGTTGAAGACTAGCTTCGTAGCCGGCAGTAGATTCCTCCTTAACGGCGCCGAATACAGTACCGTGTGCAGGGTGTGTGTCTCCCTGAAGAGCCACTCCAGTGCGTACGCAGGGTCCCCCCTGTCCCCATACCACCACTCATTCAAAATCAGGAGATGGGAGGCCTGGTAATATAGGGGAGGATATCCGAGGTCGTCAGTCCTCCACAATATGTGGACAGGAAGCACGTACGGATTGCAACTCGGACCGCTTCCCTCACCTCCCCGCCCCCTCCCCCACAGGAACTGTCCCAGCGCAGAGTTTACCTGTGAAAACCATCTGGGCGTTATCGGATATGGGTGGTTCTGCAGCTGGTAGAGCAACCAAGGGAGCGTAACCATTTTAAAAATCGCCGACTGGCCAAGATCGATAGAGGCATACGGGACCAGATTTTCATGTCCGATCTCACGCGTTCCCAAACCGGTGCCAAGTTCCTCTCCCATGATACAACAGGCATGTCCGTTAGGAACACCCCAAGGTACTTGAGTCCTCCAGCCGCCCTCTATAGCGCAGAGGCCCATGGCTCCACTGTCTCGGGATCTCCCAGTATCCATATCGTGGACTTCCGGGGGTTCATATACAGTCTGGAGGACTCGCCGAAGATTTTCATGACCTCCAGTATTCTCGGCCCGACCTGTTCAAGTCAGTCAGAAAGAAGAGGACGTCATCAGCGTAAAAAGCAATTCTATCAGAGGCCCCCGGAGCCCACTCAAATCCCTTCAATTGCGCGTCCATGCGCTCCCATGCCGACAGCGGCTCCATAGCCAGGGCGAATAGGTACGGGGACAGGGGGCAACCCTGCCTTGTGCCGCGTAGCACCGAGAAGCGGGAAGAGACAGCCCCGGTCACCCTCACCGACACTGTCAGCTCGGTTTAGAGAAGGTGGATGTAGGATAAGAAACGGGGGACAAAATTGAGTCTGCGCAAAAGGGCAAAAAGGTAGACCCAGCTTAGGGAGTTGAACTCCCTATCTATGTCCGCCAGAAGAAAGGCAGCCGGGGTCCCGGATCTCCGATTTGCCGCCAGTGCCACATGCGCCCGCCTGATGTTGTGGCGCAACGCCCACTGAGGCATAAAGCCTGCCTGGTCCGGGTGTACCAGGGCCGATATATGCGGTAGGAGACGGTTAGCCAGCGCCTTGACCTCCACATTTAGGAGCGAGATTGGGCGGTATGAGGCATGTTGCTCCAGCATTGGGGCCCGGCGCCTTCCCAGAATTGAGCTCCCCCAGGGCCCCAGCCAGTTCCTCCAATTGCTGCTGCGTCTCATCAGACACAGCCCTCAGCGGGAGATCCCCGAGGAATCTCTCCACCCACTCCTCCGCCAGGCACTCCCGCGGGGCATAGAGGTCGGCATAGTACTTCGCAAAACTATCGGCTATTGATTGGGGGCCTACCAGTGATCCGTTCCCGTCCAGTATTCCCGGGAGGGCCTGGGGGTGGAGGTTCCCCTGACACAGCCTGTGCAGCATTTTGCCAGATTTATCTCCCCATTGGCAGACTCTGCTACGCGTTGCCAGCCACGTCTGTCTCGTCTCTTCTAAAAGAAGGGAGGCATACGACTGCTGCGCCTGAAGCAGGCGTCGCACCCCCATGCCCCCACTATCCTCCCCACTCTGATGCTCCAGTCTCTCCACCTCTGCTTCCGCCCTAACCAAGGCGTCCCTGCGCCGTTTACGCGCCGCCGCGTACCAGCCTATGTCTTCCCCTCGGAGGGTGGGCTTCATCGTCTCCCATAGCGGCGTCGCGTCAGAGACCAAGCCCAAGTTTGTAGTCAGATAGTCCGCGATCGTATCCCTCATGTGTTTATCATATTCCGCATTCTGTAGATGCCACACCGAGAGGCGCCATCGGAACTGAGGCCGCACCCTGCCCAGTTGCAGTTCTATGTACACTGAGGAATGGTCCGATAACCCCCTAGGGTGAATACATGCCAACACCACCCTCGGGACCACCCCCCTAGGAACGAACACATAGTCAATCCTTGAGAAGGACGCATGCACTGCCGACAAATATGTATACTCCCTCCTGTTGCCATGATGAAGCCTCCATGTGTCTACCCAATCCAGACTAGAAACCACTGCGTGTAGCTTTGTGGGTTGGGAGCCCTCCCGGACCCCGCCTGCCCTGGACCTATCCCTACCGGGGTCTATGACATTGTTCCAATCTCCTCCCTCCACAGAGACCATGTCAAGCATATCAGACCACAGCGCCAGCAAACGCTCCACCAGGGACCATTGCAGAGGCGGGGGGGGGGGGGCATACACACATCCTATCACCACTGGCTTAATTCCAATCATACCGCGGATAAAAACATAGCGCCCCTGTCAGTCCAGCCACTGTTGAGCATGCATATAAGGAACTCTACGATGAATAAGAACAGCCACGCCCCTGGACCCCTGTGTGAAGCCGGCATGGAACACCTGCTGAAAAACATAGCGCTGTTGACAAAGCACCTTGTAGCCAATAAGGTGAGTTTCCTGCAGAAGGAGAACATCTGCCCCAACCCTCTTGGCCTGTCGCAGGACCGCCCCGCTTGATTTTATCCAGAAGCCCACGGACATTCCAGCTCACCACCCGAAGAGTGCCCAGGGATCCCGGGACCGTCATCAACCCGCTAGCCATCTAAGTGTGCGCTGTTTAGGAGCCCCAAAAAGTAGTCTGTGTATGTAAAGCATGTGATGCTCGGTGTGAAAGTGCAACCTAACGCCATAACCAAATCACCCCAACCCCCAACAAACCCCCCCCCCACCCCATACCTCATGAAACATTGAAGTACCTGTCATGGTGGGATTGGAGCCAGGCCCCCAACTGGGGGACCCGGGCCTCTCCCACCAATGGATCCCTAACTTACCACCCATAACCGTTCCACCCGCTCCCTTCAGGTGTGAGAGCTGCAGGATTCGAGCCCACGCAGGGGCTCTCTTGTCATTACAGCTAGCATTATTGCACAAGGTCCAATCAGGAGGGTTCTCCAGTACGATCTCCACCAGCCGGGACTGAGGATCCGGTCTTCTGTGTCTGGGGCACAGCATCTCCCCCGGCCCCCGAGCTGCATGATGAGTGTCTCCTGGACCGGGACCTCCAAGTGCCCCGCTGGTGTTGTCTCTGCGAGGCCCGATGTGCCCCCTCGCTCAACGATGAATCGGAATTCAGGCCTGGGGGGGGTATGATCCCTTACCCGCACAGTTTCATCCGTCCATTTGAAGACGTCCTCCGGAGAATCAAAGAAAAACATCTGTGACTGAAACACCATATGGAGGCGCGCCGGAAACAATAGGGCATATAGAGCTTGAGTTCTCTGAGCTGGGCCTTAGCTACCTGGAACGACTGGCGCTGTTGCTGTACCATGCGTGTGTAGTCCGGGAACACCATGATCCGGTGATTTTCAAACATTAGGGTTTCATTTGGCTCTGGCCTGCTTCAGGATTGCATCGCGGTCAAAGTAATTCAGCAGTTTCGCGATGGCCGGGCCCCGGCCGGTGGCTTCTGTGTAAGCGCCCTGTGAGCCCGTTTGATGACGAAGCAGCGGGAGAGAGCATCAGGAGGCATCTAGCCCTCAAGCCACTGCGTAAGGAAACGCTCCATGCCACCAGACTCACACCCCTCCGGGAAGCCCACAAAGCGCAAGTTGTTTCACCGGGCCCGCCCTTCTGCATCCTCCACTTGCAGTGCCAGGCCTTTCTGAGTACTCTCCAATTTCGCCACCTTCTGCTTGAGGGCCACAACATCGTTCTCCACCCCTGATACGCGCGTTTCCACCTCCGTTATGCGAGAAACCCCGTTCAGCAAATCCTGCCGCAACAGCTTCATGTCTGACCCAACCTCGCCAATCTTGGCATCAAGCATGTCCCTGGATTAGGTTATCGCGGCAAGCAGCGTCTCATTGTCCGGCGGGCCCTCCTGTGAGTGTTCGGCAGCACCACTCGCCACCCCCGAGCCCGTAAACTTGTCAATGGGCCTGTGAGTAATAGGGCCATTGCCCCCCTTGCCTCTTGTCATGGCAAGCGCCGATTTGCTCCCCACTACCGCCCCCGGTGACGCTGCCAACCGCACCTTCGCGTGAGACCCCCACCGGTTACTCTGCCACTCGCGTCTTCAGGTGGGTTGCCCTCGGTATGGGGCCTGCAGGCTTCGCGACCAAAGCTAGGCCCGGGGGACAGAAATAGTCGTGGGTAAGGCCAAGGGAAATAGTCGATGGGCATAAACTCTGCCTGGTTCCTGTGGTGTCGCGCCTCTCACCGCCAAGGCCCAACCGTTGCTCTGGAGTAGGCGGGCCGCCCCCACCTAGGCCGCAGCGCAGGCCCGGGCCCACTCCAGCCACCACGCGGGCACCCCCATTGTCCGGCCAGCACCAGCCACACTACCACTCCCTCAGTGCAACCCGGCCCGCCCGCCGATCTCTCTACAAGGGGGGGCCCCCCCATGCTGGCACACCCGCCTTCCAGTGGCCCTCGCAATGGGGCCCGCAAGCCACCGGGCCGAGACTATGCCGCCGGCGAAGCCGGGGGGTAGGAGTCAATCGGCACTCACTCTGCAGAGCTACCACAATGCCATGCTGTCCAACACCGATGTCCAGCCTCAGCTCGCAGGAAGGCGGGCCACCCCCAGCGGGCCCCAGCGTGCACCCAGTCCCACGCCACCTGCGTCTCGGGCATCTCCGCCGTCCAGCCAGCACCATCCTCACCACCACTCCCCCAACGCGGCCCGGCCTGGCTGCCGATCTCCCGATGGAAAGAGGGAGGGGGGGGGGCAGACCAGGAGGGGCCCCCTGGGCAGAACAGAGCCCCTACTCTCCTCTCCAGTTGCCGCCGCAGACCAGTCCAAGGCCCCAGGCAGCAGGACGCGGGGCTACCGCCCGCACTTTAGCTGTACCGGGAACCACCCGGCAGATGGTTCGGAGCACTCTCTCTGCCGTCTCCTGACCAAGGGGGCTGCTTCCGATGACTTTCCCGGGCCGGTCTGCCCTCCACACACCCTCGATTCTGGTCAGCGCTCCTCCGCTGGGCACAAACCACCTGCCGTCAGCCACTTTGTCCCGGACCCTCCAAAATGTAGGTCCCGGCTTCGCAGACTCCCACCAGGCCGCAGCACGCAGGGCCAGCTGCCACCGTTCACAGGCACCGCAATAACTCGGAAGGGGCATCGGGCCGTCACGGCCTGCTACCGGAGGAAGGATATTCCCTCAAGGACCACCAAGGCGTCCGAGGGAGCAAGGATCAATGCCGGATAAGTGCTGGGCTGGACCGAGCTAACTAGCACACGTCCACCATGATGGCCTGCCTAGCCACGCCCCCATTTCTAAGGTTTTTTAGGTTTAAAGCATTTTTTTTTTAAGACAAAAAGACAAGGGGGAGGGGAATAGGAGGTTAAGGTTACATACAGCACAATAAAGGAAGAAGTGCATCTCAGGAGTGTTGGCGAAAAGTAGTCCGGTGGTCCAGAAGAAAAATACAGCAAATGTAAGGCAAATAAACAATCTGTGACCCTCGCGTGCACCTCAACACCCCATCTAAAGCCGAGCGCGGTTAGCCATCAGTGACTTATCAAAGCACAACCCAGTACCTCCGATCCTCCCCCCCCAATAGAAGAAAAAGAAAGAAAACAACACCCCAACTCCCCCGTCCAATGGCCCTGTACTAGGATAACCCGCCCCAATCAGCCCACACCCCATCCCCTAAGATCCTGTCCCCCGTGCAGTCTAATCCACCGGGGTCGTCGGTGGCGTCAGCCTAAGAAGTCGAAGGTACCTCGGGCAGGTGAGCTCCCGGAATTCCGTGGACAGTAGTGCTAGGAAGGGTTGCCATAGCTCCTCAAATTGATCTACATTCCCAGCCACCGTAAGCGACATCTTCTCCATTCCCAACACCTGCCAGAGCCTATGCAACCAACCCGTAATGGAGGGGACAGTGGTGGTACGCCAGTGGACAAGAATGTTCTGGACCGCTGAGCCCAGCGCAATTGCAATCTGTCTACCCCTGCGGGACTTCAACGAATACATCAGATCATTGGGAAGGCCTAGCAAAACATACGCTGGGAAGCGCGGCAGCTCAATCTCAAAGTGCTTATCCACCTCATCCAAAACCTCCTTCCAATAAGCGGTCAGCACCGGGCAAGCCCAAAGAATGTGTGAGAGGGTACCCTCCTGTCCGCATCCCCGCCAGCACCCCTTGTCAGTGTGTCTAAGCATTTCATACAGCCTCTCCGGGGTGTAGTACCAATAAGTGGACACCTTAGTAAAGGTCTCCGTAATACCCGTGTGATATGCAGAGTGCCGTGCCCGATATGCAATTTTGGCCCACTCCTTATGGCTGAGTGTCCTACCCAATTCTCTGTGCCAGCGCTCCCTCCCCGGGTTATAATAGTGGAACGTCGGGGGCTGAAGGAATTTGTACAAATCGGTAATCAGCTTGGCATCCGAGGTCCGAGTCACCAACCACCGCTCATACGGCGTGATTTGGCGAGCAGCGGTGTCGCGCACCTGGGGTTGGAGAGCCCAGTGTCGGACCTGCATATAGCGCAGTCTTTCCATCTCCGTCAGGCCGAATTCCTGCCGAAGTTGTTGAAAAGGAATCACGCCTTCCGGCCCGTAGATCTGGAAAAGCACCCTACAGACTGTGCTCACCCAATGGGAGAAAGCTCCCGGCTCCATCCCTGGGGAGAAGTCCGGGTTACCGACTATGGGTGTGAACGGCGAGGGGAAGGTGGTCAGGTCATGAGCCTCGCAAACTGCATCCCACACCCTCAGGGGGACCCGCGTAACAAAAGAGGCGTAGAGATTAGCAGGGCGATGCGCGCGGCGTAAGAACGGAACCTCCTGGAGGGTGCGGCCCGCCACCGCCTGGTCTTGAAAAAGCCAGTGTTTGTCGGACTCCCACCTGCTCCACTCCACCAAGTATCGCAGTTGCGCCGCCTGAAAATATTTACGGAGGTCCGGGATACCAAGACCCCCCGCCTCCGGAGCAAGCGTGAAGAGGACCCTCTTCATCCGCGGCTTGCGGCCTTGCCAAACGAAGCGGGAGATGTCAGCCTGCGTTTTTCTTATCCAACCCACAGGGGGTTGGAGAGGCAGAGCGCGAAAGAGGTACAGGATCTGGGGCAGCACCGTCATCTTAACCGCCGCGATACGACCTAGCCAAGACAGAAGGCCCTTGCTCCAGCGGCCAAGTTCCTCCTTGATCTTCCTGCCGAGGGACGTGTAATTGGCTGTCACCATCTCAGGCAGTGTGGGCGCCAGCAGGATTCCCAGGTATGGCACCGTAGACGAGGACCACTGCATGGGGAAAAGGCGCTGAAGGTCCCTCCTGGTATTCGCCGCCAGGGACACATCCAACGCCACCGACTTGCTCATATTCATTTTGAAGCTGGCCACACGCGCAAAGGCGTCCAGTTCCTGGACGCAAGCAGGGAGCGACCTCCTGGGGTCGTCTAGGGTCAGCAGGACATCGTCCGCGTAGAGGCTGACCGTGTGGACATATTGGCCCATCTTGACCCCAATGGCGTCCGGGTTGTTGCGAATCCTCTGAGCAAACGGCTCCATGTAGAGGGCAAACCGAAGCGGCGAGAGGGGGCAACCCTGTCTCGTACCGCGTTCGATGGCAACACTACCGGAGCTGCACCCATTGACCCGCACCGACGCCGAAGGGCGTTTGTAACAGTTGAAGACCATGGTGCGGAACTTCTCACCGATACCCAGTTTCCTGAGAACCAGCTCGAGGTACGGCCAATGAACTCTGTTGAAGGCCTTCTCCGCATCAACTGATAGCAGCATCCGCTCCCCCGGGATCCGCGAGGCCTTCTCTAGTACATGTCACCCTTTTGGTGTTGTCAACCGTCTGTCTACCGGGTACGAAGCCAGCCTGGTCCGCCTCCACCAGTCCTGGTAAAGCAAACCAAGCCTGGACGCTAGAATCCCCGTATATAACTTGAGGTCGACGTTTAAGAGCGAGATGGGCCTGTACGAACCACACAAGGCCCGGTCTTTCCCGGGTTTTGGGATGACCGATACCGTTGCGTTCAGGAGGTCCGGTGGGATGGCGCCAGGCTCGGAGAATGAATTAAACAGTCGAGCCAGGATTGGGGCCACAGCGGTGCAAAAGGTCTTATAGAACAAGGATGTGTAGCCATCCGGGCCCGGGGCCTTACCATGCTTCAGTCCCGCTATAGCGGAGATTACTTCCTCAACATGGATGTCCCTCTCCAGATGGTCCGCCTGGGCGGGATCCAGCACCGGGAGGGCCACTGACTCCAAATAGTCCTCGGCGTCTCGCGGCGAGGAGGGCTCCCCAGCATACAGCGCTTCGTAGAAGCTGCGAAAAGATTCTGCCACCTCTGCGTCACCAGAAACAACAACCCCGTCCGTGCCTACCAATTCCTTCACGACACTACGCTGCCGTGCGACCCAGAGCCGGTGGGCTAGGAGCTTACCACATCTGTCCCCCCCTGAATAGAAGGCATGCTTCAAGCGTAAAGCGGCATACTCCGCCCTATCGAGATCCAGTGCCGACAGGAGCTTCCTCGCCGCCTTCAATTGCCTCCAAACTCTCGGAGCCCCTGTGCGGCGATGGACCTGCTCAAGCTCCCGGACCTGCGCGGTCAGTTCGTCCCTCTTACATTGCCGTTTCTTATTCTCGGCTGAGGAGATGGAAATAAATTCCCCCCGGAGGACTGCCTTCAAAGCCGCCCACTGCGTTGCTTGGGACGTGTCGGAGTTGCCATTATGAATCAGATAATCCTGTATGACCTCCCCTATGCGCTTCACAACAGACTTTTTATGTAAGAGGGTGTCGCGGAGACGCCATGTCCCCCGAGAGGGAGAGGCCACCGGCCACTTGAAAACGCCGGAAACTGGCGCATGGTCGGACAGAGACAGGACCCCAATGTCCGCCGCTGTAGCGGCAGTGCACATTGGCCCACTCACCAGGAGGTAATCCAGCCGCGAGTAGGTGCGGTGCGCATGGGAAAAGTAGGAGTAGTCCCTATCAGTGGGGTGCATAGAGCGCCAGAGGTCGTGCAAATCCATCTCCACAATCCGATCCTTCACCGCACGGGAAAGTTCCCCCGTCTGCGGGGAGCGTTGCGCCGACCTGTCCATAGCAGAGTCGAAAACAATGTTAAGGTCTCCCCCTAGGATAACATGGCGGTCGGGAGAGGCAGTGACGTCTACCAACACTGAGTCCAAGAAACGATCCTGGTGATCATTCGGGCTATAAACTGAGCCAACCGTAAAAGCTATTCCCCCTAGGCGCATGCGATATGCAAGGAGCCTCCCCTTCTGTTCAGCATACTTGTACAGAACCTCTCCTCTAAAGGAGCTCGCTAGAAGAATGGCTACTCCCGCAGTCTTGTTCGCTGCCGAGGAGAAGAACTGAGTGGGGAACTTGGCAGAGCGCAGCCTATGACAGTCCCGGGACAGCAAATGAGTTTCCTGCAGGAGGCATATATCCGCCTGTGTCCCCTCCAGTAACGATAGGATCGCCCGTCGCTTCACGGGGTTATTCAGACCCTTAACATTAAGGGTCACTACCTTTAAGGACGGCATTCCACCCGGGGATCAGAAACGCCATATAGCAAGCAAGGGATCAGCGGGCGGGCGCATGGGGCAGGCGCGCGGGAAAGGCCAGGCCAGGACAGGCCAGGCGTGGGCATGGACAACATCGGACGGGACCTCCCCAACAACAAAACAACCCTTACACCCTCCCAAAACACACCCATTTCAACTAGCCAAATACAAACTTAAACACCCCATTGTCTCAGTCAAGCCCCAAAATGGGCAAGTCCGTAGAAAACAGCAAAGTGGACTTTCAGCCACTCACCTCCATCCGCTCCCCCCCGACCCCCGGCCCCAAACCCAGCATCGTAAAGGCTAAGAACATCTCCCCCCGGAGTGAATTTAGGCCGTCAAGGCCACGCCGTTGGAGTCGGCCAAGTCCCTGGCCGCCGCCCTCAAAGCATCAGCCATGTCCGCCCTGATAGTAGGGGAATCAGGACGCCCTGCACTCGCTGGCGACTGTCTCCTCGTTGACCTCCGTCGGCTCCGTCTCTCTGGGCGCCTCCACGGCGGTGTAGCTCCGTCCTCCTCTGTAGCCGTGAGCCCCAGGACACCACAGATGTCTTTTAGGGAGCGCAGCTGGTGCAGCACCCCGTTCCACCTAAAGATCAGACGGAAAGGGTGTCCCCAGGAGTAAGGCGTCTCGTGTTCGCGCAGAAAGTTAGTGGCAATCCTGAAGGACCTACGCTTCTGCAGCGTGATGGCGGACAGGTCTTGGTAGAGCGCTACAGGCCGCTCCCTGAAAGTCAGAGGTTGCTTCTTACGGGCCTCTGCCATGATGCGTTCTTTCAGCGGGAAGTCGGGCAAGAATGCCAAAATGTCCGGTGGGGCGCCGATGACTGGCGCTGTCGACCAACCCTATGCGCTCTGTCGATGCGGACAGGGAAGTCTGCACCTTCCCCCAGGATCTCTCGGAACAGGTCCTGCAGATAGGCCACCAAGTTGGCCCCCTCGTCCGCGGATGGGACACCACGCACCCGGATGTTGTTCCGCCGGGACCTGTTCTCAAGGTCTTCAGAATGGGCCTGGAGCTCAACACATTGCTCCCGGAGGCGGAGAACGTCCTGTTGAAGATGGACTATCTCTTCATCCCGGCGCTGGGCCGCCGTCTCCACTGTTTCAACTCGCTCGCCGAGGCCCTCCACCTCCCTGCGCACTTCACGAACCTCACTGGCCACCTCCCTCTTCAGCGTTTGAAAATCTTCCTTGAGGGAGCTAAACAGGTCCTCCATAAAGGACCTCGTGACCGGCGGCTTGCCCCCAGTCGCATCCGCCGAGGCCCGGGAGGACCCCGGCGACGGCTGTGTTTTGTCCCGCAGCTGCTGGGCCCTGCCAAGCATATCCGGCAGGGTACGGTCCCCCTTCCTCGATCCGCCCCTCCCAGTCATCGTAGTCGCTGCAGTGGACAAGCGGGCTCAGGTCCAGCCACCTCAGGGTTGCCCAGTCGCCGGCGAGCGCCAGGTGTGGGGACCGCTCTGCAAGCAGGGGTGCTGCGTCACAAGCGACAAAATGGCGGACCAGTCCGGGCACTGCGAGTCGCGGCGCCCAGCCAGGGCGGCGATCGGGAGCCAAAGCAGGGGTCCCCCTGCGGCACGTCCCACAGGAAGTTAGTATAGTATAGTATAGTGGAGGCGACAGCAAGCACCCGCCAGCCAAGGGCACCGATGGAGGCTACCAACACCAGTCCTTCGGGGACAAGATGGCGGCAGGGCGGGGCCGGGTAGAGCGGCCCGGGCTGGCGACACCGCCGGTGCCCCCCTGGAACACAGCAATCAGAGAAGTTCCACAGCCAATGTCACACAGTTTCACAGAAGGACCCGAGTGGGCCGATCCCAGCGTTGAGGGCCCCGGTTGTCGTTCACGGGGCCGGGGCCTGCACTGCGCAGTGTGTCGCCGTCGCTAGTCGGAGGGCCAAAGCGCAAATCTCAAATCCAAAGTCTTCCGTGCCGCCAAGACCCCGCCCGTAGGGCTCCGCTATCCTCCGGCACGCGGCGGGTCCGATCCCCTCTGGTTCGTCAGCTTTCAGCACCAGGCCCAGCCGAGGCGTCTGGACAGCACTGCAGTTCGCTCCGCCTTCCAGGCTTTCCTCCGTTCCTCGATCTTTGGACAAACTTTTGAAGTGCTTTCCCCGAGGCGATTAGGGCCAAAGTGACATCAATGTGCGCGCCAAGTACTCCGCCACACTCCTCTCACTCGCTGAGCATCAGCGGGGGGAGAGAAGCGCAAGAAAGGGGCTCGAGCTGAGCCGGGCCGGAGGAGCTACGGGAGGAAGCGTCCGCTCACCCCGCCAGCCTGGCCACGCCCCCCCCTAAGGTTTTTTAAATGCTAATTCCGAACTATAACGTCCGTAAAACCTATGGATTTTTTTCAGTGAATATATATATATATATATATATATATATATATATATATATATATATATATATATATATATATATATATATATATATATATATATATATATATACTCTGAAAAAACCATAGGTTTCAGACATGTTATAGTTAGGAATTTGCATTTAAAAAAACCTTAGAAATTCACAGAAAAAACTCTAGGTTTCAGAGAGCTGGACATTTCACTCGTACAAAACCATAGAAATTCCTCCTTTATAGTTTGTTCTGCTAACTATACATTGCGCGCTCGCAATGCACTACTGATGATATCACATATTATATCATTCATGACCTGGTCAGTGACATCACTCATGACATCTCAAATGACATCACTGATGACATCATCCAGTGAACATTTTGATTGATTTTTAAATATGTATTATATACATAGCAATCTGCATTGAAGAATGAGTGGATATAGAAGTGTCTGGGTGGAGGATTTATTAGCTGTATGATTGACTGTTTAAGTGAGTAATTAAAAGTGTCTCACTAAATACATGGGTTTGTGACTAAACTGTGAGAATGTCTGTATCACTCTGTTTGTTGTCTAACCTGCTGCATCAGTTGGTCACTAGCTACATGAGTGTCTATATTAGTTATTGATTAGTTGGCTTACTATTTGTATGGGAGAATGAGTGTATGTGTGGTTGAGCGGGAGGTGTGTGACTGTGCATAGAAGTATAAGTGGTTCATTGACTGGGTGTATGAGTTTAAGAGTGCATGTGGAAACAGTTGTTTGGGTGTGATGATGAGTGAATATATGTCTCAGTGGTACATCTCTAATGAAGTACAAAAATAAAAAGCAGTGTATGTGAGTTGGTGTGTATAAATAACTATAAGTAAGGGTTAGTGATTGTGAGGGTGACTGTATGGATGAGTTTATACATGTAATAGTGATTTTATAACACAGTAAGTATGAGTTACTATGTGTATAAATGAATGAGGTGTTGTGTGTAACTGTGTATGTGAGTAAATGTAAGTGGGATTGATTCTTTGCATGAGTGAGTAGGATGACTGCATAACTGACTAGGATGAGTGCTGGTGTGTCAATGTCTATATAGGTATATGAGTGCATTTGATAGTGTTCTATTGATCAGGTACTGCATGTATGAGTGATTCTGTAGGTGAATGGGTAGTTGTGTGTGTAGACCTAGGAATCAGTGAGTGGGTATGTAGTTACTGGTATTGGTATGTAAATGGTTTAAAAAAATGGTGCTCTGTATCTCATACAGAGTGATCAAAAGTTATACTAGTGTGTGATGAGGTGTATTAGCTTGTCACATGAATGATGTCAGTGATATCATCAGTGATGTCATTTGAGATGTCATCATTGATGTCATTAGTGATGTCACTGACCATGTCATGAATGATGTAATATGTGACATCATCAGCAGTGCATTGCGGGCGCGCAAGTTATAGTTAGCACTATAACGGGGGAAGTTCTATGGCTTTGTACAAGTAAAATGTCTAGCTAACTAGAACGCCCCTGAAACCTAAGTTTTTTTCTGTGAATTTCCAAGGTTTTTTAAATGCTAATTCGTAACTATAACGCCCCTGAAACCTATGGTTTGTTCAGTGAATAAATATATATACCCCTCTGACCCTGGCAGTGCACACAGGAAGAGAAGCATGAAGCTGCTCCGTGAGTGCGCGTCGGAGGACGCAAGACACCGGGGACGACTACCAGGCTCCCAAGTGCACCAGGTACTCAGGGGAGGAGAGATTTGCAGATGCGCGGGCGCAACTTTGTATACAGAAATAATCGTAACAAAGCACAAGCAGCCTGCATTGATTGAAATAAGTGCGTTAACATGTCCGCCAACAGCGTGAGAGGGAGGGAGGCTCGGGTGAGGGCAATGTTTTCCAACAATCTCCCAATACCTGCCAATATCCGCGACCGATCTGACACTGCCAGCGGTCCAAGTAATACTACACTACAAGACAAATTCAGAATCTTAGAAAAGAAATCCAAAGCTGAACAGAGCAAATGGTGGGAATCGAAGTCCCTCCAGCAATAAATAGATGTGAATCTGATTCCTCGGGGATTACGAATCCTCACTGCGCCGAGCTACGAAAGCCCGAACCCAGACCTGATGGAGTGGGCTGAGAGTAATTTGGAAGCATCGAGGCGTTAAGTCCAAATACTCATCAAATACGCGGATATAGATCGAGCACAGCTCCTAACTGAAATCACAGCTATATATGAGGAATTGGAATCCATGGGCTCTGCAGAGGAGAAACTGAAATTAACAAATGAAATGAACACCAGGTTAAAAAAAGTGGAAAAAATTATTGAACGCAAAACCTACAAATTTCAAAGGGACAGAAATGATTATGACCTTGGTCAAATTTTTACGTTCTCGAAGAAATATGACAGTTTGCACGGGGTGTTTGGTGGGGTGCAAACAACTGATAGAAGCAGATGGATTAATAAAAATCAAAACAAGTATCAAACCGACTCTACACTATCAGATTTCAGCTCCGGTGGAGGGAGTGAATCTGAGTCGGAAATACGGGGCGCAGGAGCGACCAATTCACAAAAGAAACCCTCTCCTGGCGAAGAAATCGTTTTTTTATGTCAGGACCGTATGCAATCTCTATGGCCTTGGATACAAAAAAACTACAAATAAAATAAAAGAACTACTCAAGGAGAAAGAGGTACAGGGCAAGGAAGCGGCGGGCAGCACAAGAGGTGAGGCAGAGGCCAATGGACCAAGAAGCAAACATAGAAAACAATACGCAACAAACAATTGTCAATCTTACTCCTATGGTCCTTACGAGAAAAGAAGAGGATATACTCAAGCTGGGCCTTTCCTATGCCCCCAAAACTGAACAATGCTGCAACCAGAATGGATATATATAAAGCCACAAGGAAATTAAAACTTTAAAAATTCCACCTGCTAAAAACCTGTAACCGCAACCCCAACAATACAGCAATGGAACATAATTCCAGCAATACAGAGGGATCCCTGACACAAGAGATGTTGGAATTATGGGTGACTGAAGGGGCAGATCCAATGTCTACAGCAAATATGATGGGCAGATCCTGCAATAAGGGCATGTCAACATCGACATCCGAAGCCCCATTAACCCCATTTAAACCACCTTCCACGTTCAGCCTCATCATGCCACGTGACGCAATTGATTTATTTCACGAGGATGTGACCAGTCAACTCAAAGCACTATACAGCAGGACCTGCAATGGCAAATACAGGTATGACAGATCAACTGTAGACTATGAGTCCTTGGTTGCTAAATTGAGCAAAGACAAAAGTATCATTGTGCGCCCCAGTGATAAAGGTGGCAACATTGTACTGCAGACAAAGCTGAATTACGACAAAGAAGCATATAGCCAATTGAACTATTGTGATCATTATTGAGAGGTTGAATGCAACTATGGTCAGGACCATGCAGACCGAATTCCATCAGCATTTATCAATATGGAAGAACAAACAATTGTTGTCTGAAGCAGAATATAGGTATTTGAGAAATGACAATCCTTTGATTCCATCTATATACTATATACCTAAAGTACACAAGTATCAAGAAAACCCCCCAGGCAGACCTATCATCTCGGCTGGGGGGGGGGCACGGTTGATGGAGAATACATCGGTATATATTATTTCCTGCTAGGATTTGTCAAGTCAGTTGATTCATATATCAAGATACTGGTGATTTCTTGTCTAAACTGCAAAATGTTGATTGGCATGAGGGCAATTGGATGATGGCTCTAGATGTAACAGCTTTATATACAAGCATTAGACATTCTGAGGGTGTAGCTGTGGTAAAATACTATTTATCACGTAGGGATACTGTCTTTGATAAACACAACGTCCTGCTGATTCAGATGCTTGAATTCTGCCTAGTGCACAACATATTCATGTACAACAACTTGCTATACAGGCAATTGCAGGGTGTGGCGATGGGGGCCAGTTTCTCCCTAATCTATTCTTGTCTGCATATGGGAGCTTGGGAGGAACTGGTCCTCATGGCTTAGCACCGTGAGGTGATGATCAATAAGGTGACAGCATGGTATCGCTTTATAGATCTAGTTGTGGTATGGAGAGGTAGCCAGGAGGAGGCTTTAGACTTTGTGAAATTCAGATTATATTGTTTTACATTGATTTTTTCCACAGTTACCATGAGTCAAGAACGGGTACCCTTCCTAGACACCGAGGTAGGCGTCCGCGGTAACCAACTTGAGTCCCGTTTGTACAGAAAATGTACCGCTGGGAACACAACTTTCCATGCAGGTAGCGCACATCCTGCTCATCTAATAATGAGCATTCCCTACGGAGAAATTATACGCCTGAGGAGACTATGCAGCAATGAATTAGAATTACAACAGGCTCAGTCAGTAAGCACAGGGAGGTTCTTAGAAAGAGGATACTCCAGGAATGTGATTTAGCGAGCGAGACAGAAATCAATGCTTATCAGCCGCACTCAAGTGTTGAGCAAATATGATATCTCGGCTGAGATACACATCAATGAGCCGGAGGGCAGTGCACATAACATGTTAATGTTAATGTTATATGAGCTTTTATAGCACACGGCTGCCCCAGCCAAGGGGCGTCCCGGCGCTAGCTGCATGAGCTGAGCGGGAGGAGATGCTGAAGTGACATGATGGAGATATTGCGAACTAACAGAAGAGAAGAGTCTTTATGGCTTTCCTGAAGGGTAGCAGATCCTCCATTCCCCGTATTTGAGTTGGGAGTTCATTCCAGAGCTTTGCCACAAGATATCTGAATGAACGGCCACCCATCCTGGCTAATTTAATGCAGGGCTCTACGGCTAGATTCTGTCCTTCAGAGCGCAGAGTGCATCGGGGGACGTAGGATGAGAGGAGTGGACATAGCATGGGAGGGGAGGCAGTTTTGAGGATTTTAAATGCTTGGCATAGGGTTTTAAAGTGGATCCTTTTTTCCACGTGAAGCCAGTGGAGTTTCGTAAGGACGGTGGTCACGGACTTATGGTGGGGGGAGGTCGGTCAAGGCTCTGGCGGCGGCGTTCTGGACTCGCTGGAGTCTAGATTTCTCTGCTACGTTTGCCCCTAACAGAAGGGATCTCGCGTAGTCCAGCCGCGAGAGGATGGCTGACAGAACCATTAGTTAACGGGTTTGGTGGTCGAAGAATTTAAAAATTGGCCTGAGATTGCGTAAAATTCCTAAACGGGTGGCAGCAACTTTCTTAGTATGGTGGGTGAAGTTCAGGGCAGAGTCCACCGAGATTCCCAGGTTTTTTACACAGTCTTTATGCTCGGGTGGTTGGCTGAGGGTCTCTGGCCACCAGCTGTTCCCCCAAGCAGTTGTCTCTTTGCCCTCCAGCAAAACCTCAGTTTTGCCGGCGTTGAGCTGGAGGTAGTTCGCCATCATCCAACTGGTGATGTCTACGAGAGTCTGTTTAATATTCTGTGCGCTAAGACCGCTTTCATTTTTCAATGCCACCACTAGCTGGGTGTCGTCAGCGTAAGACACAAGTGACAATCCATGTCTCCTGTCTACTTCTGCCAGAGGTTGGACGTACACATTGAACAGGGTAGGGCTGAGAGCCTACCCCTGGGGTACACCCTGCTCAATGGGGCATTCTTTAGAAAGAAAAGGAGGTGTGGAGACTCTGAAAGTTGTAGATCCTTTTAGAATTATTATTGGATACTGTAATCAACACAAGGATATACGTATAATCATTACCAACAGTTGGCCAATTATACTAAAAGACCCTGTCATTGGCAACTTACTGCCTAAGAAGTCATCAATCACCTACAGTCGAGCTCCTTCAATGAAGGACAGAGTGGTTGACACAGGCCCTTAAGTCTTGGAAAAAACCTCATGGCTGCAAACTAATAGAGGCTTTTTCAAGTGTAAAACTTGTAAAGCCTGAACTCATGGTAGAAACAGGAAGACGTTCAAGGATGGATTCAGCAACAGAGAACATGAAATAAGCAAAGTTCTCACATGTTTGCCCGAATATGCGGTATACATCCTTGAATGTCCCTCTGCCCTCCGTTATGTTCGCAGCACCAAACTCCCCGTGCACAAATGTATACCTAAACATCTGAGGGCAATAACACGCCAGGACAACACGTACCCGGTAGCCATGCATTTCAAAGATCTTCATCAGAGCAACAATAAAGGGCTTCAATATTATGTAATGTAATGATGTCTTGTAAAACGCATGAATCACCCCACATGGAGTATCTCCGCGCTGTAGACCGCTGGGGAACCTGTCTGGCTTTCCCTGTGATATGGACCCTACTGGGTATCTCCAGGGTGAAACCAGGCATCCCCGGCGTATGTGGGGGGCCGTTGTGGAGATGAGGCAAGCTAATGCCCAGAGTTGCTGAGTGTGATCCCTGGTTAGAGTAGGCACCGAGGCGAGAATTATCGAGTCCGCTGACCCTGGTCCACGACCCTGCCGCGTCTGGAATTTAACCCTGGTCCCGGGCCGTCCTCTGCTTCCGGGTCTGCCACCTCTAACCAGTGAGCCACACTACTCCACTGTCATTGACACAGTGAGTGCTAGCAGGCGGGTTGGCAATAGAGAGTCAAAATTGTGCAAAGTGGAAACTAAATACATCCTACAATTAGACACTAAGCAACCGGAGGGGGGGCCCAACCTCATTGAAGATTGATACACTTGTCTGTATTAGATGTAGATAGTCAATCAGGATAAAATCAAGGCACAATGATACAATGGGCATTATTTTTAAATAGCTTTTACCATTTTTGTTATTTATTGTGAGTCAATTTAACATATTTGCACTATTGATTGACATCCATTTGCGCATTTATTGCATGAGGATCATGTTTAACTGTACCTCTATTTAGGACTCGCCAATTAGCATAGAGAACTGAGGAACTTTTTTCAATTGTACATAATATCGTAGTCAAACTGTATACATGCTCCTTTAGAAATTCGGATATACACAGGGGCAAAGATCAAACATGAAGTTTTAGAATATAATATAATGGTAATTTATGCAATTATATAATGTGATGCCCAAGACTGTGATATGTAGTAGTACATGTAAGACTGGTATTCATTTCAACTGTGAAACTCCTCAGACAATATGAACTGATTAAAATAGTGTCTGTTACGGGACATCTGACAGTGAAATTGAACTAACATTGGACAGTACTGGGCTAAGTCTGTTTTAAGGAAAATCAATAGTATAAATTTTATAATTTATTATGTTTATTTGCACAATTAGCACTTGCCAAACCTACCTGTGTGCCGTGAGGGGAACGGCCGACGCCCTGGTAAATCCAGCCATGAGGGAAACGGCCAACATCATCTTCCTACTGCCGTGAGGGGAACGGCCAGCGCAGTGCAGTGCAGTGCAGCACTACAACCCCCAGCAGCCCCGGCACCTCGGCGCTCCAGTGACGCTGACGCAGCGCCCGACAGCGCTTATCAGCGCGGAGCACCGAACAGGGAGTGGGGACGCCTTGCCAAACCTACCTGTGTGCCGTGAGGGGAACGGCCGACGCCCTGGTAAATCCAGCCGTGAGGGAAACGGCCAACATCATCTTCCTACTGCCGTGAGGGGAACGGCCAGCGCAGTGCAGTGCAGTGCAGCACTACAACCCCCAGCAGCCCCGGCACCTCGGCGCTCCAGTGACGCTGACGCAGCGCCCGACAGCGCTTATCAGCGCGGAGCACCTCCCGCCCCGCGGGACGCGCGCGGGTGTCGCCGGGCTGAGCCCGGGCAGAGGGCGGGCCGTCTTAGGCCGTCAGCGGCCGGAGGAGGACGGGACGTGCCCAGTCCTCTAACGTTGCCATCTACATAAGGTATTTGGTAGTCCTTATTTGATTGACTCTGCGTTTGGCTAACCTTTTAAAGACTATTGGATCGGGAGAAAACCAGACTGTTACTATTAGTACTTGTTGCTGTTGTGTTATAGACTGTGGGACCATGTATATATTATCTTAGGCATCAGGTACTTGTTAACTTGTAAACTGATTGCCGCAGTTCTTACACTTCGATCTAAGAGGTGATAATAACTATAGTTACTTCCTACTCCTACCTACCGTAAAATACAAAATATGTCTACAAGGGGAAGTCGCAGTAGAACTGCAGCTGCCGGGGGTAGTAGTAAAGTTAGTAAAACAGGTCCTATTGACAATTTTATAATCAAGGCCAATGATGCCATAAATCAGGGCATATCACTTCTGGAACGTAGGGTCTCACAAGATCTTGCCCACGCAAGACGCTCTTCTTTGGGACTTATTGCTTCTGCTACTACTCCTATCCAGGTTTTAGCCGTTAATAATAGATCCTTACTGAACACATGTGTTGATATTCATACCATTCCCAATGAGGTAAATCTATCAGCTTCCATTCCCCTGATAGACTCCGACACAGACACTAGCCTAGATTTGGAGAAGACCCCTGACCTACATATGACTCCTACACCTGAAATTATATCAGTAGAGAATGCCAGGGAAGTAAGGGGCAGACGTGAGGGCGCTATTCAAAAAAATTACATCAAAGCGCTCCCTCGTCAAAGGCCCCTATGGTCAGTAAACACCAAGGGGAAGAAACCAGTACTAACCCAAACTCAAATATAAGCAGGACTGTGGAAACATCTAATGATCGTCACGAGTATGAGACTGGGAAAGGGAAAGAAACGGAACACATGGAAGGGTTGGCAGTAAAAGATGGTAAAATGATCGACCCTACTGAATTAGTGAATGACTATATATTGGCAAAACTGGGTGAACTTCTTGGTATTTATCTATCCCCTATCGAAAGTAGGCTCACCCGGATAGAAAAGCATTTAGCAGAACTAACCAGGCCAATTAAGAGCTCAGCTAAAGTAACCGTTGTAAATGACACAAGTCAACCCCCTCCTAATAAAGCTGTAGGTCCCGATTCGAATGTCTCTCAGGTACTATCTACAAATACAGTTAACCTATCTAAACCTGCCCTGGCACCACTGAAGGGGTTAAGTGTCAGTCAACCAATAGCGAGATGTAACAAGGCAGCCCCTGTAACAAGGAAGGATAATATCACAAAACATGTTAATGTCCCTACAGTGGGCCAGCCCCCAAACTCTGGAGGTGGTTCCATCCAGGCCCAACCATCACAAAAAACATCTAGACATACCCCTTCCCGCATTAATTTACCACCAGAATGCGGGGCCTATGTCCTTGTTCTAGTTAATGTATCCAAACTAAGGAAGGACCAAGATGAAACTCCCATTTCTCTTAAAAACAAAACCCTACATTGGTTAATTGCAAACTGCAATTTCCCAATAGAAGGTGCAAGAGAAATTATTAACACTCAGCGGGTGGGCTGGATAGGCCCACTCAGGAAAAAGTTTGAGGGTGACTGTGTTATAATCAATTTTAAAAACCCACAGTGGGCAGAGAAAACACTTGCAAGCGCCCCATTACCCTCAAACCAGGAATTCAACACTACACTCCTTCCTTTAGGGTACTTCTATAGACATTTGATACCCCAGAACCAAGTCATGGAGAGCAATCCCATTACCACCTTTCAAGATTTGAATTTTGGTGCAAGATTCAAATCGCCGCTCTTCTTACATAATCAGGATCTTGGTCCATTGAATGGCCATAACAATTGGCGGAACCAAATGCCAAACCAGATGCCAATGTTAGTATCCCCCAGTTACCCTCCGCACTATCCTCAATTCCCAAACATGAAGCAAGTTAACTATTATAGAGATAGATCCTATCCTGCCTCTGATTTTCATCCTTTCCAACCATCATGCGAAGCGAGGTCAACATTTAACATCCCTACTTATAATCGTTTTGACTATTTTTCCAACCTAGATGAGCAGGATTGACTGAATATAATGCCAACAAAAGATACCGATAGCCTAACTACAGTTAATATACTAGAGGTTCCGGTTGTACATGCCCAGGCTATGGTTGATATTGAAGAAACATTGGAACTAATGACTGTTGACGATAATCAATGTGCAGCTGTTAAAATCATTTCTGAAAAAGCAGGGAGTAGTTGTACTAGGGTTGGGCCAGGTAATCATCGTAACACTCATGGGCTAACAATCTTAAGTTGGAATGTCGCAGGATTAGAATCTAAATTATCGGACCCTGCATGGATTAAGACAATTAATGATGCGGATATTCTTATGTTTCAGGAAACATGGGCTGTTGGTAATTTGTATATTGAGGGCTATCACTGCTTTAGTTTAACCTCGCCAAAACCATGTTTTGGCCGAGCGGTGGGTGGTCTTTTCATCGGGATCAAGATTCTTGTAGGTGGTACAATTGAAAACCTGCAATACGATGGCCCGGCAAACCCCAACATCCAGATTCTTGAGTACAAGTTGAAGTCAAAGACCACAATCTATTTAATAAATTTTTATAATAATGACTTTTACCACGTACCGAACAAGAACTTTTTGGCATTATCTAAAGTTTTAAGAAATCTGGAATGTTCCCTTGCAGTAGACAAAAAGTCATGTATATTAATAGGGGGTGATTTCAACGCAAAATTAGCAGTGAATGCTGGATTTGTTAATCAAACTTATTCTGATCCGGCAGAGCGTAGGGGTTTTGAACTATCCAAACTACTCACTGAATTTGATTTAGATGATGCCTTGAGTGTAGGACGTAAAAATGATTCCCATCATGTTCCTACATATATTGGTGGGAACAGTAGTTCGACTATTGATTATGTTTTTATGTCACCACTGCTAATAGATTGCATAGTGGAAACTTCTGTTTTACAAACACCCCTTAGCGACCACAATCCACTGGTTGTAATTTTGGATCTTGCTCCAAGTCCGATTTTTGAAAATTTAAATGGTGCAAGGGACATTACCCCATCAATTGATGGCCTGCGGTTAAAATGGAGGGGAGTGAACTGTGAGGCTATTTTAACAAATGTACAATTGCTATACCCACAGTTGATTGACTCTTGTAAAGTTTTAAATAATAACCATGATCAACAAATTGCTGATTTTGAAACCTTGTGCTCAGCCATCAAAACCCTTTTGTCTGTTCCACTACCCACAAAAGGTAAAGAGCCAAGGTGGTTCGATTCGGCATGTTCCCTGGCAAATAGAGAATTAAGAAAGGCTCTCTCTGTTAAACCTAGGTGCAAAACAACCGTTCAGTTAGCTAGGAAACAGTACAAAGCTAAAATATCAGAACGGAAGGCCAATTTACTTTCCGATCAATGGGACTCTCTGGTAATTAGCGCAAACTTGGGTGGCAGCGGCCCATTCTGGTCAGCTGTTAGAAAAACACGGGAAATGGGAAAGAAACTTACCCAAATCAGTTGTAATATAACAAGTGATGCATGGGAGACCCATTTTTCTAACATCTATGCAGCCCCTAAAGAGAAATATTCCCTATCTATTCCTGATCAAACAGGTGGTCTATCAATTTTAGAGCATGAAGTTAGAACAGCCATAAAAGAGAGCCTGGGAAATAAAGCACCCGGACCAGATGGTCTCCCCATTGACATCATCAAATATGATGTTGATTTGTGGACACCCATATTCCTCAATGTTTTTAATAGTTTACCACTAACAGCCATGCCAACTACTTGGGCGACCAGTATTATTGTCCCTATTTACAAAAAGGGAGATAGGTCTGATCCAGCGAACTATCGCCCTATCTCCCTTTTGGACAATACTTTGAAAGTATTGGGTCGCATAATCTTTCATAGAATACTGGACTGGGCGAATGATACTGACTTTTTAGATCCATGTCAGATGGGGTTTCGTAGTGGGGTAGGAACAGTGGAGCAATGCCTAAATTTAAAATTGATAATTGACAAATACAGTGTTGCCCGCTCCTCCCCCACTTACCTTGCATTTATGGACCTCTCGTCCGCCTTCGATCTTGTTAATAGATCAAAGCTTTGGTCCATTCTCTCAACTAATGGTCTTGATGATACTCTGGTAAATTTCTTAGCCTATCTCCACACGGACCTGAGAGCACGGGTGCGTATCGGGATGGGCGGAGAGGTATCAGGAGCCATTGAGATAGGAAGGGGGGTGAGACAGGGGTGCGTTTTAGCACCCCTGTTGTTCATCATTTATATTAATGGCTTATCCACCTGTTTGAAAGAAGTTACCACAGATGTCCCATTCATTTTAGGGAAACCACTCCCAGTGCTTTTATACGCAGACGATGCGGTGCTAATGGCCCGCACTCCAAATGCCCTTCGTCTGCTTGTACATAGTTTTGTTAAGTTCATGGAGGATCTGGATCTAAAGGTTAATTTTAAAAAATCTTTTATCATGTCCTGTGGCCCTGGAAAAAAGAAACTTAATACCATACAGCTAGGCACAGACAAATTGTTATCTGTCCCTAAATTCCCATATTTGGGGCTGGTTTTCGCTGCGAACGGCTCGTGGAGTGGGCATATGGCCCACGCCACGAGCAAGTTCTCGAAAGCCAACAACTCTGTTTTAAGTCTCCCTCGCCCAAAGAAAATAGGTGCCACTAGGGCTATTTTAAAGATTTTTAAATTACAGTGCGCACCTGTTGCCACGTATGGAGCAGAGGTATGGGGCTCAAGGAACAGTCCATGCATTCAAAGTGAGGAGAATCGCTTTTGCAGGAAAGTGTTGGGTGTACCAATCTCCTCATCAACCTTCCTCTGTCATAGTGAATTAAACACTCCATATATTAGTGATTTCATTAGAGCAAGACCGGCACTCTTCTGGATCAGAATCTGGCGGAATGAAGCTGCTGCTCTTACTCAGAATATTATAAAGGACTGTTTAAATAGCGACCATGGAATGAGAATACCATGGTTGTCTGAAGTTTTAAAATCTTTGAATGAAGTTGGTAGAGGAACTCTGTTTAATGATCCAACAACTATAGAATTGCAGGACAAAGTTCAGGTTAAGAATGCGCTATATGCACTTTACAATAACGAAAGGCTCAGAAGCGAATCACAAAAATCAACTGTAACTAAATATATAGGCAATGGATTGTGTGGACTGACCTTACCGCGCTATCTCTCGCTGCCTATGACTAGCTGGGAGAGATCATTGTTGTTTCGTCTAAGGGCAGGAACAGTAAAATTTATGTTGTCATTTCCACTAGGACACTGTCATAGTGCTGATTCTACCTTATGTCCCTGTGATGGCCTGAGCATTCAGGATGACTTGCACTTTCTATTTTTCTGTAAATTTTATTCTGTGTATATCAAATGGTTTTTAACTCCGTATTTTAAAAAATCCAGACCACTGACACTCCAAGACTCATATAATATGTTAATTGCCTTGGATAGTGATGAACTGACTTTTCGTGTCAGTTCCTTTTTAAGACTGGCCATACGAGCACGTAAAATGATGGAAAACCCATGAATATGATAAATCAGCTTTTGTTAGTATTATCATGGAAATTAGTATATTGTTTTTAAAAATATATATTGTATTGTCACTATATAAAAAGGTATGTCATATGTACATTGATTTTTAATTACTTTTTTTAATTACTATTTGTATGTTTAATTACTTCATGGTTGTTGATGAATTATGTTCGGTACTTTTATGAATTTTAAGGAATTCGAATACAGGTCTTTTGAACTTGAACTTTGAACTTTATTGAATTGTTGCGCCTCAGGTACAGGTTACACGAATGAACAGAGCATACTGTCAGACACATCAGGGGATTTAACCCAGAATTGTTATTCTATCACCTTTTACAGGTGATAGTGAGGCAGATGAACTGGTGATCAATATGATCATTGTTACATGTTTTTTATATATTAAGAGCGTTATTTGCACAAAAGGCAAAGGTAAATAGGAGTATGTTGCTAGAATTGATATTATTGTGATTTTATGGCATTTTACCATATTTCAGTATATTTATATATAGCGGATCAGTATTATGTATACTAGCACACAGTTCACAAAATGTAACCGTGTTTAATCTGTCTTTTATGTTCATTCCATATGACCTAATGTAATGGTAGCACTTGTACTTTTAATCCAGAAAAAGCACTGTGTCACGCTGTCATGTGATCAAGGCTCTGCGGAGCCGAAACGTTATAGCGGCAGGACTGAAATAAAAATTCGGCATCCAAATACCAATGTCCGTGTCTGTTCCCGCTCGTTGTTTGAAAACAAAGTTACAGCGTGAGGGAGGAGATATATATATATATATATATATCACACACAGGCTGTAGAGAGCTTAAAAATGACCCGATTACATATAATTTTATATTGTTACATATTCTCGAAATAAAGAATGACTACAGAAACAACCTCCACAAACCTCTATTGGAAAGGGAATATGAGGCATTGTTAACCCATAGGCTGTAAATTGGAGATAAAAACAGGCACAAAATGGGCACAGTGTCAAGAACCTCACATTAACCCCTGTAGCCCATTATGCCCCACAGGTGACAGTTAATTTTGTTTACGGAAATTAGGAATCCGCAGTACAGAAAATGTATTTTTGTTGTACATTTCTTTATTAGAAGACATTGCACTATGCAGTAATAGAAGGTAGTAAATTTCAGTTTATCCAAACAAGCAATCCAATGAACATCCCTACCCACATCCCTGAAGCTTCCATGTAGATATGAATCCCCATTTCAAAGGTATGTCTCATCTCAGGAGTTTAGTAATATGTCACAGTGGAAGCCTATGCATCTGTTTCCTGTGTGCAAACCATAGCCTCCAGCCACCCCCTTCCATCTCTACATCAGTGTCCCGATCCACTCAGCTGGAAGAGGGCAAGCTGCGTTTGACCAGGGGGCTCCACAGTGCCTTTGTGCTCCAGGCAAGCAATGCATCTTGCGCCTTATCTTTCCTGGTCCTTTTCATATGCACCTCCTCTGCTCCCACCCATTCCACCAGGTCTTTCTCCCATGCTAAGTACAGAATTTGTTGAGAGCTACAATAGTTTCTGTCAGGGATAGTGGGATGGTTGCTTATGACTTTTATGAGGATTGCACTGGAAGAGAACTAGGATTACAGGTAAGCAATGTTTCCTTCTGAGAGAATAGGAAGCCCATTCCACAAGCACAGACTTGAAAACTAGAGCAGCTCCAAGAATGAACAAAAAGATTCCTCAATGAAGCCTGTCCTACCTAGAGTATCTGCTTTAGCATCTGAATCCAGACAACAATGCCTAGTAAAGATATGTTCAGATTTCCATCTAGTGGCTTTACAAATTTTGGAAACTGGTACATTCCTCAATAGAGCTGCAGTAGCAGCTTTTTTCCCTTGTAGTGTGTGCCTTAGGCCTAGCAGGTAAGGATTTTTAGCTAACTGGTAAGAATGGGGTTTACAAGAAACTATCCACCCAGAAATAGTTTGTTTAGAGGATGCAACACCTGTTTTCATCTTACAATAGTGAACAAAAAGGTGATTGGATTTCTTTGTATCTTTGATTTTATCCAAGTAGAACTTTAGAACTCTTTTAGCAAATGTAACAATCTTTCATCTGAACTGGACGGGCTAGGTAAGAAAGTAGGCGGTGAAATATTCTGGTAACTGTGGAAGTCTGAAACTACCTTTGTTAGAAAACTTGGTTGAGTTCTCCTCCCCACTCGATTGGAATGAAACACTGTGTGTGGCTCTTCCGAACATAGGCCTTGAATTTCACTCACCACAGGAGCTAAAGTGATGGCAACAAGAAAAGCAGCTTTCCATGTGAGATGCTGTAAAGAGGCTCTATGTATCTGTTCGAGTATGAGACCCATCAATTTGGAAAGGACAATATTAATTTCCCATGGAGGAGTGGGCGCACTAACTGGAGGGAACACCTTTTTTAAGTCCTTCCAAAAACTCATTGACTACTGGGATTCTAAATAAAGGTGTCTAAAAAGATTTTATGTAGGCGGTAGTGGCCGTAGGGTGTACCTTGTGTGCTTGTCAATTTCTTTTGTGGTCTCTGACAGATGTAGCAGATCCGTGAACCACCACTGACAAGGCCATTCTTGCACTCTTAATATCATACTTGTTATGGACTTGTACAGTTTGACGATCGCTGTTGGTATTAGGGGAATTGGAGGAAATGCGAAGAGAAATTTCCCTAACCAATTTAACAAAAGATCATTCCCATTCAACCCTTGTTGGCTGAACCTGGATGCATAATCTTGGATTTTTTATGTTGTTTGTGTCTGCGAACAAGTTAATTTGAGGGTATCCATTTCTAGAAGATGTTTTCTAACACCTCAACATTTAAACTCTAGTCATGATTTACATGGAACAGTCAATTGTGAAAGTCTGCTTGGTTATTTTGAACCCCTGAGGGATGAATGGCTGTTATATTTAAGTTCCTGGTACTTAATCTTTTCCAAATGGCTTGGGCTTCGCGAAACAAAGGACGGGAGGGAGTCCCTGCCTGTTTTTCAGGTAATGCATAGTTGATGTGTTGGCGGTTTAAACAAGCAGAGAGTTTGCTGTTGTTGATGGGAAGATGGACTTTGTAGCCAGATTAACTGCTCTCAATACCAGCATGTTAATGTGATAAGTCTGTTTATTGCCCAACCAAATTTTCTGGGCATCTGTGACTATTGTCTGAGTTCGTACGTCCTGATGAAATGTTACTCCTACCAGTAGGTTCTTCCACTGAGGCCACCATGGAAGAGATTGACTTGCAGCCTGCGAAATAGTCAGTTTGTCTTCCCTGCGGTCAAATAGTTGATTCCACATGGTCCTCTAGGCATTGCTGTAGTAGTCTCATGTGTAGTCTTCCTTGAGGAACTATTAATATGCAAGAATCCATTGATCCCAGTAAGGATGCAATTTGCCTCGCAAATTGGTGGCAAGTTTATAAAAGATTGTGACACTTCGGATTGATTGATAAGTCTCTCCTCCAAATGATACAATTTTGCAGATTGTGCATCCAGACTACAATCTACATCTGTTGTAGTGCGAGAATTAGCCCATTGTATCCATCGCAGATGCAGTGCTTTTGCGTTTGTAACGCTTGCTTTTGTTACAGCCTCTAAGGTCTGTACCGGAGTTACAACAGTTATTAGTTTCCTCTGAGCTAGTGCTCTTTCTCTCATTACAGCAGTCTGTACTGATCTCAGTATTTTTTCTGTGGATGCAAAACGCTTCTCATTGTTTGTGTACAAATGAGATTTGTATGCAATGGGTACTGTTTCGCCTTCATTGAAGGTGAGTTACTTGTAACCAGTTTGACCCACGACTACACGGATCACCAGATTTGTAGCACTTACCCGTGTATGTAAGTGTTTTGAAGCGATCATGTCAGCTTGTAATGAACGTAGAGTTTCTGTGTGCTCCTTTGTCCAATGTTGAACTGAAAAATCAGGTCTAATTAGTTCTAGAATGTTTTATCTTTTTCTGTGTAGTCCAAAATGTATGTTCTGCCAAACTAGGGTATCCTAAAATGGATTATACATTTTTCATAGTCTTTGGAAGTTGGAGCAGCGCAGATTTTTCCAAAAAATTAGCTGCTAGGATTTCCCCTTCACTTGAGTGCTCATATCCTAAAAAAAGGATATCGATGTGGGCAATTTTTGAATTTTTCAAAAGTAAAATTTGTAACCCTCCGAGGCAAATCCCAAAATTAAGTTTTTTACTCTGTGCAAGTGATCCAATAATCAATAGTAATTCAGATAAATATGATCTACATAGGACAATGCCTCCTCATCACATATTTGAAGTAGCTCTGGTACTATTGCAGAGAACAACCTGGTGCTATTCGTGTACCCTTGGTGCAGTCTACAGAAATGGCGCTGAGAGCTGAGCACTGAAAATGCTGTCAAATATCTGCTTTCGGGCACTACATTTTGATAAATTAATCCATTTGATATATCCAGTGTTGTTTTGAATTTCTTCCTCAGGGTTATTCATTAATGTGCCACTGTGTGCATTCTGTACTGCAAATGTTTTCGTGCATGTGTTCAAATGCCTGTAGTCTAAAAATAGACGGTATGAATTATGGGAAACAAAGGAATTTTCATGGAGAAGGTGCAATTCTTGATTACACCCTGGTATTCAAGTTGATCTAAGATCTTCCTGATATGTTTCTTTGTATCATGTTTTATTGGGTATTGCATTGTTGGTGTAGAAGTAGTTTCAACTCGGATTTTATGGTGAGGTGACTCAGCATCCCACCCTACATGATTGCTGTATAATGCTGGAGCGAGTGCTGCTTACCCACTCCTGCGCGTATAAGTGTTTCAGTGGTTCTGGAACGAGATCGGATAAAGCAGGTAAAATTACCTCTTCCCCCTTTGGGCAATCCATGACGAACTCAGGTGGCCAATCTCTTTCAGCCAAAAGAATATTGTCAGTTTCTCCCAAAAGAGACCTTCCACTTTTCTGGGTTTGCCCACCTGCTTTTGGAACGTTATTTTGCATAACTGGTATGGGACACATACCCTTGTATCTGGTGTTTCCACTGTGATCTGTTAATTCAACGTTGCTGTAACCAGAAATTTCATCAGGTTCTGGCGAGCTATTGTTACTTCTGCTGTACTGTCTAGCATCGTCGGAGCCCATTCCCCGTTCAGTAGTTGAGTCATCAGTAGCCTGGGCGTTTCTTATTTTAAGGCCAGCTATCTACTTCTTTTTAAATTGAGGCTTTCTTTTGGGTTTATCTTCTTTTTTGATAATGTAGTCTGAAGTGCAATGCGTGTCTCATGTTTGACTCACTCTTCTGATTTGTGTTCTGACCACCCCCCCCCCCTACCCCCTCCCCCCCCCCCCCCTCTCTGAGTTTTTTGATGAACCCTGACATGAACAAGAGGAATGTGTATCAGTATCCTGATACCCGTCAGGTTTCCTAATTTTGTCACGGTTTCTGAGGTTATATTTCCTGTCAAAAGACTCCAATTGAGAAGACCCACCCATGATTTTGTGATTAATTTTGCTTGTTTATTGTTCCATTTCTTTTTAGATGAATCATGCGCTTGCTTTAAATGATCCTTTTCAGAAATACCCACCAATTGTGGCTTTGATGGTCTAGCTCCCAAATTATCTCTACCCAGTGATGCATAAGTATCTTCGATAATTTTTGGTTGCTCTCTCTCCTGTTGTGCAGGAGTGCATTCCCTCCGGTGTTGGCGTTTAGCCACCGCAGCTGCCTCCCCTTTTATGTTAGCAATCATAATTGCCTAGCAGTTTCATCCCCAAGTCCAGGGAAGGTTCTGACCCCTACTCATTCTGTATTTGTTTCAATACTTCTGGTATCACTGCAATTTGGGCGTACCATTAGTTCTGGTATAAACAGCAGCGGAAACTGTACCCCAAGTAGTATAATCCTCTTATCGGGGGAGCAATTCCCATTTGCAAGCAAATTGTCAGTATTCTGTGTTTTTCTTGCGGGCCAGTGTGTGGAAAAAGTGCCTCAAGCTGTGCTATTTCTGTGCAATCTAGAATGGCATTTGCTCACGTTTAGAGAGTAATCTCATGACCGCATTCAATATTTGTGGAGTGCCTTGATGCCCTTGGGCTAGGTTTGCGCATTACAAATAATCATTCATTCATACATTCATTCATTCATTAAAAATAATCATTCATTCAATATTGTTGTGGGCCCTTGTAGTTGACCAGCCTGAGTGACCCTTGTAGTTTAAAGTGTGAGTGTTTGCAATACGAACTGTGTAAGATTTGTGTAAAGTTATATTATTACTTGTGGAGTGGAGGTAAGTCTGCTGCTGGCAATGTATCTATCCCTGGATGTGGTATGTAAGCAGCTAGCACCATCCAAGTCGCTTCGTCTCTGCTGAGCAGACTGAGTCTCACTTTATCTGTGGCAGGGGAGAGCACCTTTAAATCAATGTATATGTTCTTGGTAAGTTAACAGGACTTCTATGTTTTCAGATAGACGGTATTCATCTGGTATTTCATGTGGAATGTATTGATAAAACCTATATGTACGTGCATCTGCAGGAGAGAATTTAACCCAAGAATAAAACACCTCTGTTCTGAATGCCTCGTGTGCCTCAATCACGAAGGTAACGGTCCCGCCTAATGCTGAGAGACCAACATTTTCTAGTTGTATAGCAAGTGCATTTCTGCAATTCTCAAAGATGTTTATAGCACCTTCCTGCTCAGTCTCCTCCCTACCAGCACCCACCAGCACCACTAGTACCACTAGCACCAACATCTGGTCTTTGAGACATTATGGGTGGAGGTTGGAGGTTTATAGAAAAAGAGATAAAAAGTTTTGCATAATGTGGGAGCTATGATCCTTCAAGCTTGAATAAACCTACAGCCAATACATGGGGTATACCTACTCAGCTGTGTTGGATGTTCACTCCCTACTCCAGATGTTTCTAGGTAAATGTGAGTATGGGTCTCTGAGAAAGCACGACTGAAATACTCCAATTTGACCGTCGTCGGCGTTGTGGTCGCCGGAATGACGTCGGAGTACTTAGACGCCGCCCTCGCGCGCTGATGTCGGCTCTTCTTTTTTCTGCGCCAGCAAGCGCAGATCCGGGAAGAGCAGTACTCCTAGCAAAGCAAAATTCATTTTACTTTTGTGTATATACAATGCTGCTCATAGAACAGTTCTGTGCTAATTCAATATTTATATCCTTGTTATCTTTAAAAAATAAAAAATATATATATTTCTAACATGAACTGTATAGTCTACTTGATTTGACCATGTGATTGTTATTTGTAGTGTCAACCCCTAGGTTAATCACCCCTTTACATATATCTATTGGACCCTCTAGCTGGGGCCTTTATATCCTGAGGCAGGGTGTTCTCTCTTTCCAAGCCCTCTACAGGCCTCCCTGTTGATCGGAACATGGCCCGATGCCACCGCCCGGCTCCGGGCGACCCCAGTTTCCTGTCTTTTCACCCCACCCTGTCTTTTCACCCCACCCTTGAGAGCCTGGTAATCCAGGCTTCAACTTCCCAGACCGCATTCCCGACCGCCCCTCCTGATCGGGAATCCAAAAGGTACGACCAGTTCGGTAAGAAGCTGTTCTCCTCACTGAGTTTGGGGTTGCGATCTGTCAACACCGCCTGTCTTTTGGGCCGTAACTCCCACTCTTTGTGGGATACGGTTGCGGAAGTGCTGCTGCAGTGCCCGGCGGAGGTCCAGGCAAAGCTTACCCAAGCCCTTACGGAGGTAAGGAATGCAGCACGATATTCTATTCGGTGTGGGCTGGATACCACGGACTCGCTAGGCAGGGCGATTGCAACGACAGTGGCGGTTCGCCGCCTCGCCTGGCTGAGGTTCGCTAACATTTCGGGAGATGTCCAAGCCTCTCTTATGGACATGCCCTTTGATGGCCGTCACCTCTTTGGCGACAAGGCGGACAGTGCGCTGGAGCGTTTCAAGGACTCCAGGGCTGTGGCCAAGTCCTTGGGCCTCGGCCAACGCCAGCAGATTCCCGCCTCTCGTGGCCAAGGAAGGGGCGCCCCCACACGTCCAGCTATCCACAGGCCGCAGAACCAACCTCAACGCGGACGTGGTAACTGCCGTGGCGGTGCCGGGTCACTCTGGCAAGGTCAGTCCACACCCGCCCCTGCAGCACCTGCCTCAAAATCCTCCTAGTCCGAGTTTTCAGAACCATACAACCCCAGTGGGGGGCAGGGTTCGCCATCACCTCCTCCACTGTCGCTCCATCACATCGGACAGATGGGTGCTGCAAATCGTCTGAAGGGGCTACTCCCTCCCCTTTGAGGCAACCCCTCCAGCCATGCCACCGCAGTACCACCTCATGTCGGGGGATCACTTGCTACTTCTGTAGGATTAAGTTACTGCCCTCTTGGCGAAGGGGGCCGTTGAGCGCGTTCCTGGGCCAGAAGTAGGACGTGGTTGCTATTCCCACTACTTTCTGGTACCGAAGAAGGGCAAAGGTGGCCTACGCCCTATCTTGGATCGAAGGAGAAGGTCAGGATGCTAACTTTGGCTCAGGACCTAGCTGCCCTAGACCCAGAAGACTGGATGGTAGCGTTGGACTTCCAGGACGCTTATTTCCACATCCCCGTCCTGCCGGCATTACCTGCGGTTCACGGTAAGCCATGAGCGCTTTCAGTTTACCGTGCTCCCCTTCGGCCTTACCAGCGCCCCACGGGTGTTCACGAAAGTGATGGCGGTGGTCGCAGCTCATCTGCGCAGGTTAGGACTTTCAGTCTTCCCCTATCTCGATGACTGGTTGTTGAAGGCGGGCTCGTCCCAAACAGTCGTCTCCCACCTCCAGACTATGGCCGACCTCCTGCACTCGCTGGGGTTCTACATCAACGTGTCGAAGTCACACCTGTGCCCCTCGCAGAGGCTCTTTTTCATCTGAGCGGTTCTGGACTCAGCGCAGTTTCGGGTTTATCCTCCCGAACAGCGGGTTCAGGATATTCAGGCTCTGATTCCAGTCTTTCAGCCTTTATCCCGAGTCTCGGTCAGGTTGACGCTGCGGCTCCTGGGGCTGATGGCCTCCTGCATCCTTCTTGTCCATCTTGCCCGGTGGCGGATGCGGGCTCTGCAGCGGGACCTGAAGTTTCAGTGGGCACAGCATCAGGGTAACCTGTCCGACTGTGTCCGGATCTCAGAGGGCACTGCGAATCAATTGCAGTGGTGGCTCACGAACGGCGTTTGGGTCAGCTGCAGATCTCTCTTCCTTCCTCCAGGTGCACGTAGTAGTGACAGATGAGTCCCTCCTGGGATGGGGAGGCCACATGGGAGAGAGGGAAATCAGAGTCCTCTGGTCCCCAGCGGAGTCCCGGCTCCACATCAGCCTTCTGGTGCTGCGGGCGATCCAGCTTGCACTGAAAGCATTCCTTCCCTCTGTCCGGGGTAGTGTAGTGCAGGTGTTCCAGGACAACACCACTGCCATGTGGTACAACAAACAGGGTGGGGTGGGGTCGTGGACCCTTTGTCAGGAGGCTCTGCGCCTCTGGACATGGCTGGAACACCAGGGCGTCACCCTGGTGGTTCAACGCCTGGCAGGTTCTCTGAACTCCAGGGCGGATGAACTCAGCCGCCAGTGCATGATGAATCACGAATGGCGTCTGAACTCGGACGTGGAGCAAGGTCTCTTTCAGCAGTGGGGAGAGCCTTGGTTAGATATATTCGCCACCGAAGAGAATGTGCAATGTCATCAGTTCTGTGCGTTGGAATTTCCAAGGCGGAACTCGCTCGGCGACGCTTTTCGTCGCGAGTGGAGCTGCGGTCTGTTGTACGCCTTTCCGCCTTTACCACTTCTGCCCAGAGTGCTGAAGATCATCAGGCGAGACGGGGCCCAAGTCATCCTTGTGGCTCCGGACTGGGCACGAAGATATGGTATCCCGAGCTACTCAGCATGTCAGTCGATCCCCTGATTAGTCTGCCTCTTCAGGAGGACCTCTGTCGCAGCAGCAGGGGACGGTCCTCCACCCGAACCTGTCCAGCCTCCACCTCCATGCGTGGAGATTGAGCGGCTGCAGTTGAGGCCATTTGACTTACCTCCTGAAGTCTGTGATGCGATTCTGGCATCCAGGCGTCCCTCCACAATATCGGTATACCTCTGCAGGTGGAACAAAGTTGTGGCATGGTGCACAGCAAAGGCTGTGGATCCTCTCTCTGCCCCCTTTCAGAAGTTCTCCTTTTCCTTCCTTCTCTTGCCCAGCAGGGTTCTGCTCTGGGCACTCTTAAGGGCTACCTCTCTGCCATATCTGCCTTCTTGAGGCTTCCTGATCAGCCTTCACTTTTGAAGTCTCCTGTTGTAAATAGATTCTTGAAGGGCATCACGCACATGTTTTCTCCTGTTTCTTTCGTGATGCCTCAGTGGGACTTGAACCTTGTTCTAACCTATCTGAGATGTGCTCCTTTCGAGCCACTTCACAATTGCTCTCTTCAACTTCTGACTCAAGACTGCATTCCTGGTTGCCGTCACTTCTGCCAGGAGAGTGAGTGAGCTCCAGGCTCTATCTTCTAAGCCTCCTTTCCTTTCTGTCCATCCGGACAAGGTTGTTTTAAGAATGCGTCCTTCTTTACTGCCCTAGGTGGTTACAGCCTTTCACATCGGGCAGTCCATCTCCTTGCCCACCTTCTTTCTGCTTCTGCATTCCTCGAAAGAGGAAGAGCGGCTCCACTGTCTGGACCCAACACGTGCTCTCTCCTTCTACCTTGATCGCACATGCCAGTTCCGGGTGGATGACCAGCTCTTTGTTGGTTACGTGGGCGCGAAGAATGGACGTACGGTGCCTCAAACGGACCATCTCTCGGTGGGTCGTGTTGTGCATCAAAGTCTGATACTTCTTGGCTAAGAAGGAGTCCCCGGTTGGGCTGAGGACCCATTTCACTCGGGCCACGACCACTACTACTGCCCTGGATCGGGGAGTCCCCTTGCAGGACATCTTTCAGGCAGCTACGTGGGCCTCGCTGCACACATTTGCTAGACACTACTGCCTAGACAGCCAAGTTCGGAGAGATGGCTTTTTCGGCCGTTCCGTTCTCTAGGACTTTCTGGTGTGATCTTGGTCCGCAGACACACCACCGGGGTTGGTATTGCTGGGATATCTATTCTAAGGTAAGGAATCTAACACTAACCGGTTTGTTTCAGATGCACAAGTTACTTACCTTCGGTAACGATATATCTGTAAGAAGCAGTAGTTAATGATAGATTCCTTACCGCCCCCCACCCATCCTCCACGTTCTGCGGACTGATATCTAGGGTTAATGTATTTCCCTTTAAGGGGCCTAGTTTTATGGCACCAGTGTCTGTCTCTGGCATGGCTCTGCGTTCCTGGCGTGGAAAGCTATGTACAAGAACTGACGTCCGCGCCTGAGGGCTGCGTCTAAGTACTCCGACGTCATCCCGGCGACCACGACGTCGATGACTGACGCGTAGCCGCAGGCGATGCCTACTGACGCACAGGGGTACTGCTACGCAAAACTTTCGGGATCCAGTCGGACGCCTGGGGATATTGTAAGGTAAGGAATCTAACATTAACTACTGTTTCTTAAAGATATATTGTTACCGAAGGTAAGTAACTTTTGCATCTGAGCATTTAGACAACATACTGATTTCAGACACACCCCAAGGATATGTTAGCCTTTAGACCTGCTAGCTCACAGTGCCACTATAAGCCCCCAACCTTTCCAAGGCGCGAATAGTTTCTGGCAACTAAAGAACATTACAACCCTTGATCCTTAAGGTATCTTGGAGACAGTATAGTACTTTTCGCTCAGTCACTTATGCTCACTTCTTCTGAGAGAGATGTACAGAATAAACATTGGGGACGTTTTCAATAAGCATTTATTGAACCTGTGCCATTCTAGTATAAAGTACATGGGCTGCGACAACCCTTAGACAGAAACAGATCTATACGATTGCAAGCACTGACGGAGTAAATAAAATGTAGAATACTACCATGCACTAAAACAGGGAATATATGCCGGCATATAGATGCATAGCAATAATCCAGCATACTCCTAAAATGCAAACCCTAGCTAAGTGTACCTAGCATGTATGTATGTGTGAAGCCAAGAATCCCACTAGGAAATAGCCAACCCAATTACCTGATCGGAAGGAACGAGGGACTCAGTCTTGGTCTCGGGTTGGACACCCTTCATGGGATGTCAGACCACTGCGTGCTGGAGTTGTTTGCGTGAAGGGACTCTGACGTCTTGTTTCAGCATAGAAGCTTCTCCTCTGGTTTGTCAAACAAAGATGTGGTGCTTATATACCTAAACGGTACCTTCAAATGGTCTACCTAGCTGTGTAATGTTACTTTGGGCCTGTCTTTTAAGGATGACGATAGCGGTGACTTTTGTACAGGGTTATTAGAGAGGATGGTAATCCTGCTGTGTGATACTAAGAATCCCCAAGCCATAATAAATGAGGCTAGTTTTAGAAGAAAATCACACGACATGTATTCAGCACATAATTAGGCAAAAGGTCTGCACCAGAGCAGTTATGTAGAGGAAGGTGGGACAAATGTAGGTAAAAGGTTGTGCAGTACCTATAACTGTCCATAATAAACCAAAAAGACGTGAGAAAAGTTTACAAAATGTATTAAAACTTATCATGCTCTATTTTAAAACATCTACGCTGCTGCCAGAAAACACATGCATCCCAATGGTGTGAGGAGCATTACAAGAAAACTATAAACAATAAGAATTCCTTCCATCATGAATTATTAATCTGCCTCAGTCCACCCCCACTATGGAAACACCGTGTTATAGAGGTCTGGGTTTAGTGAGGAACACCATACCAGCTATGCATATGTATCTGTTCTACATCTCAGGAAGTGGATGTCTTTCTCGTCTGGACTTTTTCTCTGCTAGAATGTCTTCTTTCTGTTTTCAAAATGGCCCTTCTCTGTGAATATGTTGCGAGGTGTCTTCTTGGAAGCAGCAGATGTGAATGTATATTGTGTCTCAGTGCAAAGCTACGTTTGCTAACCGATCACCACAAAGTGACTGTGCACAGTATTGTTTGACCTTGTACAAGATGTTCAGTCTATACCATAACAAAAACGTGTAGTGCTTTTCTAAAATAACGCTGTGGTACAAAAATAAACGTACCAAGCATAATGTGTGCAGGTAAAGGAAGCCTAAATGTGCAAGCAAACAAAAATTTGAGCAAACTAAGTGGGCCCTAAAGGAACCACACAATTCCTCCCTTTTTGTCAGGCTAGTAGCAGAGATACCAAGTAGACACTATAAAGCACAAGCTAAGCGAAATCAATGTTTTACCAATCTGCAGGTTATTCGAAAGAAGATCATAATGATAATAATTTAAGAAATTTAAGAAAATAACATGCCAATTTTGAATGGTAGCCAGATTAAGGTGTGTTGGAGGTATGCATATTGGCTTCCATTAATTTAATAGGAAGCGAGTCCAGGAGCGACTCAATCTACGCAGTCAACGACCTCACCATAGCCCAGTTCAAATCATCCAGAGAACAGACATGCTCCTCGTTATGTGCTGATGCTGAGGAGGTATCCGGGCAGCCTGATCAGTGCCATTAGTGCTTGGTTAATGAGTCGTGTGTCAAAGCATTCATTTCCTCAGAAGGGATGGGCTCATGCCCATCTTATGCGGCAGCCGTAAGCCCATGGGGCAACTCCGAGAATTGGTCGTTAGAGGATCCATGTTATGTTATAGGCAGTGATTGGGAGTGTAGCATTGGATTCTAAAGGACACACAGGCAGGACTTTTCCATGGAGAGATTTGAAAATAGTGCAGGCTGTTTTGAAAACGGTTCTCTGAGCTACTGGAAGCCAGTGAAGCGTTTTCATTAGAGGCTTAATGAGGCATTGTCGAGACCCATCAACAGGTTGTTGTCCACAGGAACTGACGTTAGCAGAGCCAGGCAATTATCTACTGCCTATTCGAAGAGGCACCATAGGCAATGAAATATGGGCTGGACCCAGGCAAACCATACAGGTCATATTGTCATTGACCAGTCCAGATCTAGTTCTTGGAACAGTAAGATTTCAAAGAAAATTATCATGCTTTCACAGTGTAGCTCGGCCGGTGATGGTTGCAGAGGTCTTCAAGATGAAACATCCATTGCGAGGAGCAAAAATAAAATCAAAATGCTGCAAATGAGAAATCACACCAATTGGATGCTCCTGAACACACTGTCGAAAAGGGAATGAATAAAACCTAGTAATATTTAGAAGGAACAGACTATGCCAGAACCGGGAACTTAAAAAAAAAACAAGGCCGACAGTATTTGATGCATTAAAGATTTGATGAACTAATTCGCCAAAATGTATTGGAAGTTCTGTGTTTAACAAGGACTGTATTTCACTGGCTGTTCCAGCTGCTTGCAATTAAAACATTTCCTAAGCAGATGTCAGTGTCACTTCTTTTTTAAACAATAGTGCTTTTAGACTGCGTCGCTGGTTAAAATCTGTCTTCAGCGTTGGAAGGGAAGACCGCAGTGACCGGTCGTATTCTCCTTGCGGAGGGGGAAAGAGCACGTTATTACAGCAGGTTACAATATGGGAAAAAGATAAAATATATGGGATTCTAGATTTCATTCTATAACATTTATAACCATTTAACTTTATATAGTTTCTGAAAGAACTTGAATAAGGGGTGCAGTTGATGGGACTGGTATTCCTTTAGGAAAACTGGCCAAATTTGATACAGATGCGTTACAGGCACCGCCTGAGCACTATTCCTTGCCACGAACCCCCGATGACAGCTGATTAATACGCTGCCACCGGCGAGTGTTTGTTCGCCCCCCTGCCGCCATTACCAGGACACAGGCCACGCCCACCTGGATAGGCCACGCCCCGTTCCTCGCCACTCGGTATTTAAAGCGCGCTCAATGCAAGCGCTGCCTACTGCTATTGTGGAACCTCCTGAGGCTTGAGCCGGGAGTAGCGCGAAATCGCGTTTTAAAAAAAATTGTATTTTGACTTGTGTGCCTGTTTTAACTTGTTGCACTCACCGCCTGAGCACTATTCCTTGCCACAAACCCTGGTGACAGCTGATTAATACGCTGCCACCGGCGAGTGTTGTTCGCCCCCCTGCCGCCATTACCAGGACACAGGCCACGCCCACCTGCATAGGCCACGCCCCCTTCCTCGCCACTCGGTAATTAGAGCGCGCTGAATGCAAGCGCTGCCTACTGCTATTGTGGAACCTCCTGAGGCTTGAGCCGGGAGTAGCGCGAAATCGCGTTTTAAAAAAATTGTAATTTGACTTGTGTGTCTGTTTTAACTTGTTGCACTCACCGCCTGAGCACTATTCCTTGCCACGAACCCCGATGACAGCTGATTAATACGCTGCCACCGGCGAGTGTTTGTTCGCCCCCCTGCCGCCATTACCAGGACACAGGCCACGCCCACCTGGATAGGCCACGCCCCCTCCCTCTATTCCTGCCTCCTTTAAAGTATGTGTCTACACAGGAAGCGCAGCGGACAAACGCAGCGGGCGCGACGAATGCGCGCCAAAGGCGCGCATAAGGCAAGCTCGTCTGCACTCGTCCGCGCCGAGTCCGGGCCAGGGGCCACGTCCCCTACATCTCAGGCTAAACAGACCATAGCCTACAGCGCAGACTCTCTTCATGGCATGAGGTCCTTGGGACAGGATTGTGAAAGGCATTGCCTTGATGCAATGTCCTTCCCAGCCATCTGTCCAAAATGTAACGTCCCTTTTAACATATGGCAGTCAAAAACCCTGAAGCATGAATACCGTATGCTCCTATTAAACTGCAGATCCCTGCCAAAACATAAGGTGGAAATCTCCTTCCTACTGGAAGAGCGGATGCAGGACGCAGTGTTTCTCACCGAAACATGGTTGGCGTCAGACTCCGACCCTGATGTTGTAACATCCCTCCCCTCTGGCTTTCAAATCATCCGACAAGACCGTCCGGAGGGTAGAGGGGGAGGGCTAGCAATTATATTTAAAGAACAATATCGTTGTAGACTCATCTCGGAAAACATCCCAGATTGTGAAAGCGTAGCTTTCTCGCTGGAGCTTTCTCCCAACCACTGTTTCTCGGGCACATTGATATATCGCCCACCTGGCCCCCCTAAACAATTTCATAATCTCCTACCAGCAATAGTGGCGCCACGCATTAGCGCTGCCGCCAACTACACTGTGTTAGGCGATCTTAATTTTCATTTTGATTCACCGCTGGATCCCACGGCTACTACACTAGCCGATGACCTGGCAGCGCTACAACTTATCCAACAAGTAAAATCATCAACTCATGTGAAAGGACACCTTTTAGATCCAGTGTTCAGTAACTGTGTGGATTTCGTGGTGGGGCCTCCACTCCCCCTCCCATGGACTGACCACTTTTTGGTGCCCTTCACCTGGTCTACCCAGAAACCCATCCCGATAACACCTATGATAAGACATGCCAGATCCTGGGCGCGGATACCAGTGGATGAATGGAAAAATAAACTTATGAAAGAACTTCCCCCTAATAATGAAGATCCATGTCTGGCATACCAGGCTTATGAGAACTGGATCCTGCACTCCCTCGAAACCATCCTCCCTCTTAAGAAATCTATGGTAAAACGTCCCCACAAAACAGCACCTTGGTACTCGGAGGACCTAAGGAAAAAAAAGCGCCAATGCCGAAAAATTGAAAGAAAATGGCGCTTAGACTATTCCATGGAGGAAAAAACTCGATATCGAGAGGAAATACAAGCATACAAAAAGGAAGTAAAAGCTGCTCAAGCGGCATACTTTTCTGACAAGATCCTAGCTGCAAAATCTAAACCCAGGGAAATCTTTCAAACTCTGCAAAAACTTACAAAATCACCCCCCCCCCCAGTGTATAAGAGGAAAAATCTGTCTCCCAATGCAACGACCTGGCTGAATTTTTCTCGGCCAAAATAAACAAAATATACACTTCCTTCCCATGCACTACCACTCCTCTGATAGTTCAGGATAAAACCAGGGGGTCAGACCCCGTGCTAGCCTCCTCACCCACGCCGGACCACTTTCCCTTCATAAATCTTGAAGTGGTTGAGTCCATGGCTCGGAAAGTAAAATCCGGATCTCCAACTGACCCGGCACCCCCAGAAGCCATGTTGCTAGCATCTCAGACGGTCCTACCTATCATCAAGAACCTCCTGAATGCTTCCATCGCTTCTGGCATCGTCCCTCCTACCTGGAAACAGGCGATGGTCCGAGCACTGATAAAAAAGCCAAACCTGGACCCATTGGACTTTGCCAACTATCGTCTGATTTCCCTGCTACCCTGGGTGAGTAAAATCGTGGAGAAGTATGTCAATCTCCAGCTGGTTAGCTTTTTTGAAGATAACCAGCTGTTAGATACCACCCAGACAGGGTTCAGACCTAAGCATGGAACAGAGTCCGCCCTCCTAATGGTCATCGAGGAGTCAAGGAAAATTTTTGATCAAGGAGGATCAGTGGCAGTGATCCTCCTTGATCTCAGCGCGGCGTTCGACACGGTCAGTCATAACACCCTACTGAACCGTCTTTCGAGCGTCTGCATTGTGGACAAGGCCTGGCTCTGCTTAAAATCTTTTCTAAGCAACAGGTCGTTCCAAGTGTTTGACGGACAGACAGCTTCCTCCAGCATGCCCCTGAAGTTTGGAGTCCCCCAGGGCTCCTCTTTAAGCCCCGCGCTTTTTATATCTACATGAGGCCACTGGCTGAGGTAGTTCGTCCGTATGGAGTTAAGATCATTTCCTATGCGGACGACACCCAGCTGGTGGTCTCACTAGCGCAGGAGGCTCAACAGCCACTTCCAGGGGGACTAACAAAATGCTTTGAGGAGGTGAAGGCCTGGATGACTCTGTCATCATTAAAGCTCAATGGTGACAAAACGGAGCTTATGCTCCTGGGCCCGGCTGATCCGACCCTTTTCAACTCATTATGGCCCACCTGTCTAGGTTCCCCCCCCTCCCCCCCCCCCCCGGCTCCGAAAGAAAACATCAAAAGCCTTGGGGTATGGCTGGACAGGAGTCTTTCACTTAACACCCAGGTCACAAAGCTCTCAGCCACCTGCTTTGGACTGCTCAGGACACTGAAGAAAGTTCTCCCTTTGCTCCCAATGGAGGCAAAGCAGATAGCCATACAGGGCATAATACAGTCACGACTGGACTCTAACAACGCCCTCTATCTGGGTGCTCCAGAGTACACACTAAAGAGACTACAACTAGTACAAAACTGCGCTGCCCGCACTTTACTGCAGATCCCACGCAGATCGTCAGTCAGAGAGGCACTGACCAGCCTACACTGGCTCCCAGTGCGTAAGAGAGTCGCTTTTAAGGCAATGTGTATTGCTCACCAGGCCTTCTGGGACTCGGGGCCTCAAATTACTCGTAGCCTAGTTAGCCAGTATCGTCCAGGCAGAGACTTGCGCTCTAGCCAGGCTTTTATAGCAACAGTCCCTAGAATTAAAAGGACAAGATCAGGCGGAAGGATGTTTGCCTTCAATACCGCCAAGATCTGGAACTCCCTTCCTTTTCATCTGAGATCCAACCCTGACCTCGCCTCTTTCCGCAAACAACTAAAAACACACCTGTTCAAATCTTTTTAATAAACTCAGCTCTACTTCACTCTTCCCGGTCTGCAAACCTCACTCAGACTTCCAACAGGTTCCTCTAGCGCTTGGACGCCCCAGGGCAGCAATTCGCTCTCTAAAAATCCACATTCATTCATTCATTCAGAGTGATAATGTGTTGACAAATAAGTGAATGTCTGATAGAAGAGTGGCATTCCTTTACTGTAAGGAAGACCTCCTTATTGGTGTGTTCACAATGATAATAACATAGGAGGGACTATAATTCATGAATGAAGCTGCCTCAGAGAGGCTCATATCTACAGACAGGGAAATGTATCATGCAAGCTGAAAATTGAAATGTTGAAATTGGCATAGATATTGCGCCACATATTAACCATACAGAGGAAGAGGGTTTGCTATAGTGTAAGGGAGCTGTTCTAACTTCTTGAGATGTACAAATTGCCTAGGTTGCGTCTTTTTATGCCATGAGTCATTGTTAACATGTCAGATTGAAAGGCATGATGACTTTCTGGCTGGAATTAAGTTAATACCAAGGGATGTGACTATTTGTAAGGGTTTGAAGGATCCAGCTAAACTGCATGATGGATCTAAGCTGACTTTCTCCATGGTACAATGATGACATGTCACTTTGCATGATATTAGTAACAAATGACAAATTGTTATTCAAATTGTAGATGCGAAAAGATGACGTGTTAATACTGTTATCAACAACTGCAAGCACTTTATTTAAATTCTCTTGAGCAGTTTGTCTTAAACGTGCAGCAGCTTCCATTTGTGACTATTTCCAAATTTCATTGTGTGGAGCATTGCTAAATCTTTTAGTATGCAGAGATTTAGGACCCAACAGAAAATCAGATTGGTCCATGTCCACCAATAGGAAAGTTGTTGTTTCACTACAGATAGTGTGGAGCATTCTGGCTATTGTTGACACAAATTTTCAACTGAATAGGTAGTAACAATTCCTGAGTGTTGGGATTGGGAATAGCGATATCAGATGGACCAGCTTTAAAACCCAGGTGGAATTCAAAAAACGGGCATAACATCCTTTGTATCCAGTGGCCACAGTAATCACCCATGAGGACCTTAAAAGGGGGTGTTAAATGTACCATTTTGTAACATACTATTGAGTTGGTCAGCAGTAAAATTAGTTAAATGTTGCCAGTTGTCAAATGGTGTAAAGAAAGGAATGGTTGGTGCCTTTATTTCTTTAATCTTAGCCAATCCTAGATCTGTAATTTGTTGAACAGTATCATTTAGGAAAATCATTTGGGTTGAAATTAGGCAGGCTTGACATAAAGTATCCTTACCCTGGACCTACCAGTATTTGTTGCCTCAAATGGGTTTCAAATCAGTGGGGTCCTTCCAAGATTCATAGCCTCTAATAGCCAATTATGCAACACATAATTCCGTAGAGATTAATTTGGCTTGTGTAAGCGTATATTTTTTCTGGGATGTAGGGAAAAGTTTAAAATAAAAGGATGTTGGATCTTAACTGTTATATCCTGAAAAAAATGTACATTTATCTTTGTTTAAAAACTCTGGTGAGGGGAGTGGGACAATGTTCCCATTGTGTGTAATTAACAAGTATGCATTAAACACTAGCTCGGTGTAAATAGTGATGTCCATAATGGTGGTAACAGAATATCTCACCATAGTTAGCAGAATGAGGGTATAAATCCTCTGATTCAATTTCAGTTCTTAAAGCATGGGGTTTACAGTTTTACCATCCCAATCATCTGAATGTAACCCAGGTACTATCACACTCCCCATAGAAACTCTAAATACATATGGTAATTGCAGGATCTCCATAGGACCGAATATGTTGTAAGGGACTTTATCCCAAACAATTCCATCAGTTACTTGAACACCTGAAATATTCACAAGGGCCAGGTGTCTTTTAGCTTATGTGAATAATTTTGTGTGGGAGTAATATTCGGTGGACAAGTTCCGCAGCAGATTGTTCTGGAAGGTCGTTGCCATTAACACCTTCGATGCTCATGACTAGCTCAGCTCGTCATGAGGTACTTCTCTCGTACACTCATGACGAGCTGAGCTCGTCATGAACAATGGGAATTAATCGGGGCCAGCACAGGAGGGGAATACCATCAGCATTGATGGTGTTACTCGGCATGAAAGAAACTGTCACAAATCCAATCCACAGGAATAGGAAAACCAAGGTATGGGTTATCCAAGTTGGGACCAGATAAGTGTTTTAGCTGTGAAAAGAAAAAAACAGATATATGCTGGAGGAGTGCCTAGAATGGAAGAATCATCTGAGGAAAAATCATCTTCATGCATGTAATACCCAGAAGCCCTTAGTTGAAAAACAGGAGGCTCCCATTCTGTAACCGGACTTGAAATATCCAAAACCTGTGGATCCACATACAGTGGATCAGTATAAACGTCAACTGCAGAAGTCGAAGAAGTAAGAACAGTACTCACTTCGGTTGTGTTGCTGGTAGTTGTGGCGGAGGTAGGTATGGATTGAAATGCATTCTCCACCCCCATCCTGCCAGGGAGAAACTACTTTGGTGAGGCTCACCAGCTGTAGAGGAATTTCCTGTGTGGTAGCGTTGAGAATCGGCCACATGATGTAACTTTGTTATCAATGGAGACAAAACAATTTTCTTTAGAACCAGGAAGCAGTGGCAAAAATATAGTTCTTGTACATTCAATGCCAAGGACTGGCGCCAGTGGTCTGTATGATGGGCCAAACTTCTTCTTTCCCGCCCCCTTCTCTTGCAAAAGATCCCCAACTTGTGGAATCCAGCTGGAAGTTTCTCCTTGAATTTCACAGCGTTTTAAGTCATCAACTGCTTGTTGGCTTGGGTGTCACTGAACGTTTGCACGTCTTGTAAAACAGCACAACAGTTATCTATGTCAAAGGGCTTCTTCCAGAATGTGTGTACCACCAAGGTCTGGAACAAACATTTTGATGCCAAAGAGTACTTAGTATGGTGGCCGCCCAGCCAGAGATCTTTTAGGTAGGTTATTAACAGCCCGTTGAATCCCATATGGGTTGATGGATCCAAATACGCCCTGTACCGAATAATCGAACTGGTAAGGACTGCTCTAAGTCATGGTCTCCACAACAGAATTGCCTCTGGCCTATATGGAGAAGAATAATGTACCTGGACACCCAGGGATGCCATAGTATCCTGGAACAATTTAGAAGCAAAAGCAAGGCCCTGGTCATAGAGGAATGCACTGCATGCATACGTCCATATAAAGACTTACTTGTCTTAAATAACATTGAGAGCGTCAGTCGAACGCTGTGGTCAAAACCAGAGGAACCTGTAGCAAGAATCCTCCTCAACTAGGAAACATTTAAATACTGCATCTGATAAAGACTACTAGCCACAGATTCCTTAACGTAGAATTATCCCCAGGCGTGAGACTGGATCTGGAAACGTTTTGCCACAGCATCCCTGCGTGCCAGGGGCAGGCGGCATCATGCGACTCCACCCAGGCGTCGTGTGTACGTGAGGTCAGCAAGGTCACATAAGCCCCACCCCGGCACGCCTACGTCAGTTTTGTCCTTTTCTGTGCGCAATGCAGATCTGGTCTCTGCTCGTGCCTGTTTGGGTCCCTTTTTTCTTCCTCACTGTGCTATTTTTGATGGAATAGTGTGCGAATGCATTTGGGCTTCAAGACTTGCACGTCCTATGGGCGTCTCATGTCGGTGACGGACCCTCACCTCATTTGTATGTGGTGTTTAGGAGAGGATCACGGCACCACTGATTGTGAGGCGTGCCAACAGTTGAAGCCGAAGTGACGGCGGGAGCGCCGGATGAAACTACTCTCGGCGCGTCTCTCGAGGTCGGCTTCATCCCCTCGATCAGCCTCGGCAGACTGCTTCAGAAACTGCAGTTGTCATCGTCCTCGCCCCTCTCCGATGTCGCAAGAGCGTCTGTCCCCAGTGGGTAAGTGTTGCAGTGTGTCCACGGGGGCTTGTGTTCTGCCTGCCGGGGGCGTGGTGACGCAGCCTGCGTGTCGTCCTCCTATCCACCGTTTCCCGGTGAAGGGGCGTCGGGAGTCAAGATGGAGACATATGCGGCGGCTTTGCAGGCCTCGCTGGCGTCTCCTCCTCCTTCCCTTCCTAGTGCGTCAGCAGATCCCTTCCCTTGCCCTGGGCCATCCGTGGCGCCGCCAGTGGCTCCGGCACCGACTTGTTCGGCTTCAGGCTTGGAGGATGAGGTGCTGTTGGGGTGCGGCTCCTTGGGGTTCCCTCCTTTGAACCACAGCGCCTCTGCCTCGCCACAAACTCCTGTGGGAGTCCCTGTTGTGTCGCAGGAGGTCACCGGGGCTCGGGTCGCATCGCATCGCCGAGCCCCGCTCTGCCCTTTGAACAGGCAAAGGCCTTAGCCACGGCTGAGCTGACGCTGCCACGGCGCCGGCACCCTCCTCGTCCCGCTCTGGGTCGAGGCTGGGCGGGGACCCTTTGTCCCCCTCAGTGCCCCTCTCGCCCCTCCACGCAGGCGGCTGCCTCTTCTGAGGTTGAATCAGCCCTGATGCTGCCGCATGGGTCACTGGACCACCTCTGTCACATCCTGGGCAGAGGCTGGCAGAGGGCTTCCTGTCTCTACCCCAGTCCCTCTCGTTCCTCCTCACAGGCGGCTGCCTCAGCGGAGGATGAGTCGGCGTTGTTCCGGCGCCGCCCCTTGCCACTGCTGCATGGCTCACCGGACCACCTCCGTCACATCCTGGGCCGAGGCTGGCGAAGGGCTTCCTCTCACTCCCCCAGTCCCTCTCGTTCTTCCTCACAGGCGGCTGCCTCAGCGGAGGATGAGTCGGCATCCCGGCGCCGCCCCTTGGCCACTTCGGCTCTGGCTCCACTCCGGTCCCTGGCGCAGTGTGGCTTGGAGGAGACCTACCCGGCATCCCCTTCGGCACCCTTATGTTGTTGACGTCCTGCCTCAGGCGGCGGACACTACGGCTCCACATAGGAGGCGAGCCGCGGATTCGTCTACGGATGCTTCCTCTTCTCCAGAGGTTGGGTGCCTACTGGTGTCATCCTCCCCGGAGACAGGCCGCTGCGTGGTTTCTTTTTCACCGGCGTCATCGAATGGCGATTCCCTGCCGTTTCCGTGGCCGAGGTTTTTGCCAGAGGAGCGGCAGGTCCCCTATTCTTCGGTTCCTTCTGACTTCCAAGTCTGGCCTTTGCCCGCCCGCTTGGCTTCGGGGACGGCCGCCTTAGTTTACAGCCGTCGCCTACGGAGGAGCTGCTTTCTCCACCGCGTGGCCCTACGGAGGCGGGTGCAGCATTCGCTCATGGGGTGTCCATGGCTGTGGGCATTTTGCGCATGGGTGACCCGGTTGCTCATTTCCCGGTGGACCATCTCTTGGAGGTTCTCCACCAGGGCTCTGGTAGGAGGGAGCTCTTGCTTCCTTTTGAGGGTTTGCTCCTTTCTTCCCTGACGGGGGCTTGGAGGCGCCCTGCCTCGGGGGATCCGGTGCCCAAAACCTTCGGCGCCGCGGACCCGGTGTGTCTTTCCCTCCACTCCTCTGCCTCAAGTCCACTTTTGCGGACTGCTTTTCCTTTCCTGACGCCACTTTTCACTCCGCTGTCCCGGGAGACCCACTGGCTTGACTCTTGGGAGCCCAACATGTTGGCCTCGACCAGCGCTGCCCTGCGGGCCCTTAACACCTCATGTGTGTTGGCTAGGGCCTGCTCTTGTTTGTGGGATTTGGCTGAGTCCTTGGGATCCGCAGCTTCCCAAGAGACTGTTCAGGTGGACTTACAGCATCATGCTTTGGATGGCCGGGAGCTAGCGGCGTTTATACTCCGCTCCGCTCTGGACATCTCGGAGGTGCTGGGCCGGGCCATGGCTTCCTTAGTTGCCCTTCGTTGCCATGCTTGGCTTTGGGACGGAGTGTTCCCTGAAAATGTGCTGGACCCGCTGATTGATCTTCCATTCGATGGCAGCCTGTAATTCCATGCCCCCACTGACTCTGCCATCCAAAGGTTCCTGGCAGGGCTCCGTCTTCCCCCTCCGCCTTATCCTCCTCCTCCTTCCCCTCCTTAGTGACTGCTGAGTCAAGTTGGTTCTGGACCTTCTTTTGAGCCGGTTGCCCTTGCTGTGGAGTGTTTTTTATGGCCATTTGAGTCCTCCTTGCTGGGACTATGGCATTGTTGGCTGCTGGACGGCCCCTTGTTGCCTGTGTGTTTTTTTGCTGGAGTTGTCTGCACAGACCTAACCCTGAGATTAGGTATCTGTTTTTCTTTTGGGCTGCTTGACAAGCCTTCAGCTGGGGTTTTTTTCCCCGTGGCTCTTTAATTTTTCCTCTGCTGCTGAAGTTCTTCCAAAGAGGGTTCCCATGTCTTGGGACTTAACATACCCTATGTGGGGTAGTGGTAGCTGTTGTATAGCTTGCGCTCTGCTAGGGAGCTCTGGTCCCCTTCGGGTGCCTGTTCTCCATGGTGTTTATGTATGTTGCTATTGCTTTTGGAGGTTTGTGCGTGGACCCCCTCGTGGTGTGTCCGGGCATTTCCTAACCTTCCTGCTCCTGTCCTGAGGGCTGGGATGATTCTGTGTTTCTCCCTTGTCAGGCGTCGCCTGCTTGGTCTTCCTGGGGCCCCAGGCTGTTCTTTTTGAGGCTTATTGCTGTCGGCGCTGCTCTGGCTGGCTTGTGACCCTTGCTTTAAAGACCTGTTTAACCCAAGCCCCCGTTTGGGACCTCCCGGACTTGTTCCCAAGTCACTCTGTGCAGCCTGTTTCCAGGTGCCCCCCGCCCTTCTCTGTAGTGCTCACAGCTACCACCCTCACCAGCCCCCCAATGCTGGCTAAACATGGACAGTTCCAGAAGAACTGCTGGTAGTACTTTAGACCTTGGCCCACTGTAGTCCGAAACCCAGAAGGTGAACCCCTGAAACTGACTGTGTTTGACCTTTATGCATGCATGTCTTTTCCGTCCATAGCATTGCATTGTATGTAAAGGCACACAACTTTGAAGAGTTTATTTACCTGTAAAAAAACAATGCTTACTTTTGAACTGAGTTCTTAGTTTTACTGAAGATATAGAAAGAAGAGTTTGTTTTCTAATTTGGACATGAAAAGATCACAAGCAAGGACCTTGGATAAACATTAGAGGACTCTTCGCCAGAATCTAGAAAGCATAGAGCAACACCAAACTGTGTGAAGGAATGAGCCATCTGCAGCGTTACAGTTAAGGCAGTTGGTGGATGGCATGAGGCTGGACCGCTATAGTCTATATCATGTGTAGTATGCCCGATGTAGGCATTTAAATTGAATGAGATGTATATGAGAGTAAATGTCTGCCCTGCGAGGGGACTCCAGGGCCTCAGTCCAGTCATAGTCTTCAGTTGGACCAATTTCTGTGTGCCATGTCTCCCGGAGGATGGTGAATGAGGTATGACTGTTATTGATGAGGGTTCGACAAATTTTGTTGATTTTGTGGTCACCCATTTCACCCATGAACAGTTTGACTTTCAAGGGGTTGAATTCTGGGAGTATCTCTAGGTCTTTTATGTATAGAATCATGGCATGTCTGAATAGGAGGTACTTTTTGTGTACGTGGCATATTGAAATCGGTTTGCAGTTTATGGAAGTATGTGTCTTCCCCCGTATAACAGTCCCCAATATAGAGATATCAATGTCATCCCAGTTTCTGAACCCAGGCAATGTGGCTATCTGAGGAAGAAGGCTGTTGCACAATATCAGGGTTTCCTGCATTAGTCTACCCAACCACCTCATTTGTTGCTGTGATTGTTTCCAAACCCTGAACACTACTCCTGTTGCAGACGGTAATGCCTGGACCTTTGATTCATTATAGAGGTATGTGTGGATAGAGGTGTCCCCCATTATCAGGTGTTCAACCGCATATGCTGGATCGTCTTTGGCACTGTACCACCACTCATTTAGTATTTGCAGGTGCGCTGCCGCGTAATAAGGCTGTATGTCTGTCGCTGCAATACCGCCACAGTATGTGGACTGATCACATGTGCGTAATGCTACTCTGCTTGCGCCCCTTCCCATAAGAAGTGACTTAGTATGGCATTGATTTGCCGGAACCATGTGTTCGAGATCGGTTATGAGTGGTTTTTCAAGACTAGGCAGGGAGTCCATCTTGAAGATGGCGGAGTGGCCAAGAATGGTAAGGGTAGGTGGGACCATGATTTTACTTTGGTCTGTAACCGTTCCGTCAGTAGAGCAAGGTTGTGTTGCCATGCAGTGGGCTCCGATATGGACAAAAAGACACCAAGGTAATGTACAGGGATGTGGAATTCCTATAGCCAGACGCCGGGGCATATTGTTTGGGGTCACGGGCAACAAGTTGTCATATGTATTTTGTCCTTAAGACAAGTAGGCCCAACCCCTACAGCACAAACTCTTTGGCTGCCAGTTTACAGTACCACATTATGGATCAGGGAAAGTCATTACCTGCAGTTAAGGTAATATTTGTGTCCATGTGTTATTGCTGTTCAAACTTGTATCCATGGTTCATTAATGCAACTCCTTTATTATTAGGGTGAGCTTTCTAAGTAAATGTTCAGCTCAGACTGCACTACTGACAGTGGTTCCAGTATAAAAATGTGTACCCACGTTTTCAATGTTTAGCAATATGAGGCTATGTATAATGCTCCCAGAATGCTCTCTATTTAGATGCAAATATTTGCAGAAGCTTGAAATCAAGTTTGATGATTCTTTGCTTTCAAAATAAAATGTTAACAAAAAAATGCAAAACATTTCACTAAACTACTGTCAAATTCTAGGTGACACTTCTTTGCAGCTTCATTTAGTAAAATGATTTGATGTATGTTCGTATTTCCCCAAAATATTCATAATGTAAAATCAGTGTAAACAGTTTTAATAAGATTATGGGAAACATACAAATAAACAAGCATTGGTGAAGCCAGTAGATCTGAAATTGTTAGTCAGCATTTTGTTTTGTCAATGCGTGACTTGTTTTGGCAATGTTTTTGTAAAACCTTATTGGTGTGGGAGCCGCCTGGCCCTCACCATTATAACAAACATTGGCAAAAGCAAAAAGAAATTGGTCTCAAAAAGCACACATTGCCTCATTAGTTCCTGGCACTGAACAAAACAACTGTGTGTCGATATGCTTCTTGTGAAAGAACAGGATGCTGTCACTCACAGTGAAGCTAGCTGATAGGGAGAGACAGAATTGAATTAAACACAAAATGTCATGGTTAACGCCAGACTTACTTAGGAGCCCAATTATTAGATAGTCTCAAAAGTGAATCCATGTCCTTGCATTAAATGCACTTATAAGGCTTTCGTGAGTTCCTCAATACTTTACCGAAGGAGGCCAAGTAATAGTACTCCTAGAAAATATTTGTGAACTGCATTTTAGCATGAGCAAATCTGCAGGTGTAGATTTGCTCATGCGAAAATTTTAGGGTTTGCAAGTTCGCTTTCCTCCAACCACTTTTTTCCTAACCCTGGAAGAAGTTTTATGTCCTTCATTACCAGGAGTGCTTTCCCAAAATTTCTCAGTATGGTACTCTAAGTTTAGGGAATAGTTGGTGAAAACCCTTAAAACATGCAAGATAGTAGGTTTGCACAGACTCAAAAGGGCTTTTGAAACCTGGAAATGTTGCTTACTATTACCTTCAGCCCCCAGTATGTAGATCTGCAGAAACATGGTAACCTAATAGAAGGGCTAGTATTCAAATCCTACTATAGTATGAGCCCTGGCAAATTCAGAGAGGCCATTTCAAAGATCTTATGTAATGAGATTGCTTTCATAATTTGGCGTCGTATTACATTGCCCAAAAGGGACAAGTGGATTTTGTTACAGGACGAGTAGATTTATGAAGCAACCTGCCCTATGGACAAGTAGGTATTTTATTAAATTCCATACCCCTGAATGTATGCCATCTGTGGCAATTGTAAGTTCCCTCGCCCATGTTCCCACTACCTGCATGCCCAGCAATGACCAGAGGACTGATTTATTAGTATTCATATGGATCTCAGATGTCTCCTTGAACACCTCCAATATGAGGAGGAGCCGGGGGGGGCTTATATGTGTGGGTTGGTTATGAAGAACAAAATATCATCTGCATATAACGTGATCCTCTCCGATATCCTAAGGGAACATTCGAAACCCCGCTGCTGGGCGTCCATTTTCACCCATGCCACCAATGGCTCCTTTGCTAATACGAAAAGATATGGCGATAGAGGGCAGCCTTAGCCGGTGCCTCCATGGATAGGAAAACGAGGAGAGACCAAGCTAGCTACTCGCACTGCAGTTGTAAGATCTGTATATAATAGGCTAATGTAATTAAAGAACCTCGGCCTAAAATTTAGCCATTGCAGGAGCTGAAAAGATATGTCCATCTGATGGAGTCGAAGGCCCTATCTATATTGGCCAGGAGTAAGGCGTCTGGGGCTCCCTGGTGGTCGGCAGCAACTATAGCATTGTGGGCACGTCTGATATTGTGGTATGTAGCGCGCTGTGGCATGAAGCCAGCTTGGTCCGGGTGGACTAGGTCTGTCATGTAAGGCATAAGCCTATTGGTTAAGACTTTGGCGAGCAATTTGGCCTCTAGGTTTAGAAGAGAGATCGGGCAGTAAGAGGAGTGGAGTTCTGCAGTCCGTAACGCTTCCAAATAGGGGGCTCCCGATTGTGGCATGTACATTTTGAAGAATTGACATGGGAAGCTTGCTTAATCCCCACTACGGCCCCAACAACGCTTGGATGCCTGGCTTCACGAAGGTGCCCACGAGTGGGTACTTCACAGGGAAAAGCCAGGAAGGGTTCCACAGCGGTATGCGTTTAAGCGCTTGAGATACCCCTTCAGGGGTCGATTCAGTGCGCTTTACAAATACTACTACATTTGCATTTATATTTAGGGCCAGAGGCTTTACCTGGGCGCAGATCGGCCGTGGCCACTGTGAGTTCTTCCTTTGTGAGTGGAGCATCAAGCTCTAGTGTAGTCTGTGAAGGCCCAGGGGGGAAAGTCGTCAATACATTTTGAATTGTGGCTGCTGGCAGACTATCTTGCTCTGTATATAGTGGTCTGCAGTAGTCAGCGAAACTGCCTGCAATTAATGAGGGCTCTATGAGTAAATCCCCGTCAGGGCCTTTGACACTTGGTTTGTGGGTTGGCCTTGTGGCTTATTGACATAACCTATGCAGTAGTTTACTGGATTTGTCAAGGCATTGGTAGATGCGGCTTCTGGTTGCGAGCATCTCCAGCGCACTTAGGGCGGAAATTGCAAACACAAGTGATGGACAGAATGTGGATCAATGTCACACACTCACCCCAGTCCAAGGATCTGGGCCTAAATCCATCGTTATTTTGCACTCCACACCACCCTGGGTTAGACAATGGCGATATGCAAATCAGCTCTGACCCTGAGCCTCATGGGAACAGTCCAGTCCGAACTACAAAAGGTCATTGAGTGGCGATGTATTATTAAACAATGTTGTATGATTCTAGTTTTGGGGAATAAAGAAGGTAGAAGGCTTTTATTACCATTTGGTTTATTTTTAGGTTGGTTGTGTTGTGGGCACCACTTGTTTTTCCACAATAATTTAAACAGGAATTAAGACGTAGATAATCCACTCTCTTGCCTCACTATGAACATGTAATGGCGCCCTGTCCAAAGGTGTACAATGGCATAAGAATGCTCTCCGGTCTGCTTGTGCTTTTAAACTGGCTGCATTCTTCAAATAGATAATACTTTTTTAATAGAGGGCAAAGCTGTTTCGAGAGAAAACAGCCTCCAGCAGCACAGATTTATTGTTACAGTAGAAGTGTTGTGCTGTAGTTCTGTGCTCTGAAGCGCATACTATGTGCTGAGCACCCCTTCTCCCTCCAGACTGTACTGCACGCTCTATAGATATTGATGAGCATGAAAATAAAAACAGCAGGCACTTGCATGCTTCATTTTCATGCACGTGTAGATTGGGTATGACGAAGCACCACAGTGGTTCAGTAGCTCGCTCTGGAATGCAGGAATAGTGATTCTCAATCTCGTGGTTGATTTATTGATTAAGACATCCAAAGTGGAATATTGAGTCGCCTTTTCTCTTGTCTGGGGAATAGTGGTGTGGTGGTCCATGAACTTGCCACTTTCACCTCTGTTTCTGTTCGTCGGCTCTGCTGCGGGGTCTCTTGCAGAGGTTGTTACCCAGGTGCTTTTACTTGGATAACGCAAAACTTATTGTCTCATAAGTATAATATTAATTTTAAGGAGTGATTGGTGATTATACAACAGTATTAACTGGTGTTCTTTCTAAGGTTTCCTGTTACTACACAATGGGTTATCCGGGCTAGTTGCTGAAAGACAACCCTTATGTTCTATTTTTTAGCTGTTCGTTTGCCATCTGATCGTTGACTAAGACGAAGTGGATGTGGTTGCTTGTGATTGTAAGTGAAATTCACTTCCCACTATTGTATTGTATTTGAAATCCCTAATAAAATGTTCTAAGAAACTTTGTGATTAATTGCATTGTTTTTTTGGGGGGGGCATGTCTGTTTGCATCCTTATAACCTACTCTCCTTCTTGCCTTTATCACTAAACGCATCTTCATTTCTAATCTTGAATATTTAGTTACTTATATAATCTTTATGCTTAAAACCGTCACACTACTCCTATTCTGGTTTTATCAATGTTATTTACAGCGGCGCACCAAATCAATCTTCTCTTAAAAGTTATGCAAAGCACTCTTTCGAAAAGAAAAAGCCGCATACACATATGAGTTTTTAGTTTGTTAAAATGTTTACCTCTTGGATGGTTATTTAGGCTGTGCATTTTCCATTGCTTTCATTAAGAAATCAAGCTTCTGATGCAGGTAAACTTGCTTCACTCTATTGGTATATGAGAGTATAGCATGATCCTGCTCATGTACGTGAACCCACGTGAAACAAGCATTTGCAAGAGTTTAACCTATTAGCATTGTAAATGACAATGCCTTTTATTTATGTTTTAAAAACCAGCACATAAATAAAAGGCATTGCTATTTACAATGCCAATAGCTCAAACTCTAACAACTGCGAGACCTATTGCATTGCAAATGCTTGTTTCCTTTTGCCAACATCATGCTGCAAGAGCCATTTTATACATGTACCGGTTAAGATATAGGATTGGCATAAGTAAATAGTAGGATACTATTGTATTTAAAGAACCAAGATAAAAAAAAAGAGAAGAAAGAAATAACAGAAAAAGAAGCTGTGGTAGAAGGAGCAATATCGCTAGGAAATGACCATGTCCTTGTGTCGCTATCCTGTTGGTCCATCTCTCTCATCTACTGTCATCTACTTGTTGGCAGTATACATAAGCCATGCATATGCTGTGGAGCAGAACCTCTAAGTCCGATGAAGTGGTCTGTGGTGTCAATGAGGTCCGGACAATACCTCTATAATCAGCCCAGCATTGCCATATGCGTGCATGTTTGAGTGCATCCGAGCCTTAAATACTGGCTCCTCCAACCCCATGCAGAAATCTAATCCTCGCTTCCAGACACCCAATAGGGTTGAGGCGTTTGCTTTCCAAGATCCGGCTACATCTTTTTTGCCAAGGTCAGAACCAAAAACAGTAGGTGGCGTTTGTTCCCGTTACCCCCAACATCCTCCGAGATATGCAATAATGCTAGCTGTGGTGTACTATGGATGGTCCCCCCAGTATCCCAGCCAGGCACCGAAACACTCCCTTCCAGAACCTATCATGGGCAGGACAAGTCCATACCAAGTGCAGGAAAATGGCTTCTTCCGCCCCACAGAGTAGGCACTCTGGGGAAGCAATGAGCTGTGCTCTAAAAGCCTCAGTCGTGTGTTAAATACTCTATGCAGGTATTTCAGCTGTATCATGTGCAAGTGCGAGGAGACTGCGGATCCCTTGGCGGACTCTAGAGCCTCTCTCCAGTCATAGTTGTCGATAGGACCTATATGAGATTCCCAGGATTCTCGGAGAGATTCCAGTGTGGACGCACTGTGAGTGACAAGTGTTTGATATATTTTGGAGATTTTATGATCCGCTAAATCTCCCATGGGCTAAATTCAGGGAGGGCCATGAGGTTTTTAAGATAGGTAGTGAAGGTGTGACGGAACTGTAGGTATTTGTCAAATTGAGTGCGCTGCATGGAGTAGTCTTCTTGTAGGCCTGAAAAGGATTTGATGGCGAGGCCTTGGAAAACGACCCCCAGTGAGGAAATCCCAATCCGGTCCCAACCCTGGAAACCCTGTAAATGTTGCAAATGTGAGAGAAGGCGGTTACACCATAGCGGGGTTTCACATATGAAACGATTTAGCCACCCTATACGGCTAAGACACGTTGCCATGTTGCCAGCACTACTTTGGTGGCCGGGGGAAGAGTGAGAATTTGGGCGGGCGTATGAATACTTGCACAGGACAGGTCTCCTAGCAGCCACCCCTACACAGCGTATGCTGGTTCGTCTCTTGGGCCATACCACCAGTCATTTAAATCTTGTAGATGAGAGGCTGCATGGTATGACTATATGTTGGTGACCTCAGTGCCCCCATGAGAAGTGGAGAGAAAAAGAAGCTAAGTGCTAATCTGACCACCCGACCCCCACAGAAACCCATTTAGCATGAAGTTGATCTGCCTCAACCATATCTGCGGAATGAGGTGGGGTGATTTTATAGTTGATACAGGAGCTGAGGAAGAGAGATCATCTTATAAATTGCTGACCAGCTGTACAAGGATAGGGACAAACCCGCCCATGACTTAAGCTCAGTTTTGACCTTAGTGAGAACCGTGTCTATATTGCGAGCCTTGGAGACCTCCTTTCTATCCGTTATGAAGACGCCCAGATATTTCATGCCAACCTGAGCCCATGAGAGATCCGCAGCCCATCTATAATAGCCGGAGAACCCGCATAGAGGCCATAGTGTGGATTTATTCGAATTAATGAATAGACCCGAGGTCTCGCAAAATATCCGCATATTTGAAGGATTCATGGCCCGGATCTGTGGTGGTCTGTCATAAAGAAAATAATGTAATCTACGTATAGGGCTATTCGATCTGAAGCTTCAGCAGACCATTTGAACCCCTCAATCAGGGCTTCCAGATGGACCTATGCTGCCAACGGCTCGATGGCTTAGCAGAACAGTAGTGGGGAAAGTGGGCATCCCAATTGGGGAGGGGGGAGATACCCTACCAGTTATATTATTATTATTTGTATTTTTGTATAGCGCTACAATTCGACCCCCGAAGGGGTATCTCCGCGCTGAAATTTATTGCGTTAAGAGCCCCCCAAATTTAATCTACGCATTAGAATATATTCCTGTTAAAAAGTGGTCTTTTCTAAACCTTAAGGAAGGGACGTTTTTACGTAAGATTACCACCATGAGCCAAGCCATTTCTGTTCAAATACTACGCCTTGAACTATCTGTAGTTAGTTCATTTACTAGAGCCATAGCAAATATAATTAGATGGGCGTGCAATCTCTAATGCTTCAGACGGCCCTCATAAGAGCTCTTCTATACAAGGAAACTTTTAAGGATAGTTTGTTAGTTTACTTTTTTTTGTAAGAACATACGTTATTGTTTTTTCCTTTTCCCAACATCATGCTGCAAGAGCCATTTTATACAAAAAAGTGGTCTTTTCTAAACCTTAAGGAAGCCCTCACATGCACTGAAGCAGTCAGCCCATGATGTAACTTGCGTCTGTATGATATGAATTTGGGGCTTAAATTTAGACGCTCAAGGATGATAAAGAGATAAGTCCAACTGTCAAACGCTTGGTCGATGTTGGCCAGTAGAAGGGCCGCAGGGTAGTGAAGGCGATCTACAGCGGCAATTGCATTGTGAACTTGACGCATGTTGTGCCGTGTGGCACACCGAGGGGTAAATCCAGATAGGGAGATGGGCCAGGAGTCTAGTGGCAAGCGCTTTGGTGAGGAACTTCGACTCCACCTTTAAAAGGAAATTTGGCGAGTAAGCTGCATGGAGCTCTGGAGGACGATCCTGTTTCTGAAACACCACCATTGCTGCGAACCTCCAGTCGAGGGGGATGTATGTAGTCTGGGCATCTTCTGGAACGCCCGCCAGATAATGAGGGGCTAACGGGGCCTTATAGGATTTGTGAATTTCACTGGGGACACCATTGGGTCCTTGCGCCTACCCAATACGCAGTTCAGCCAAAGCATTGGTCAGTTCCTCTAGTGTCAGTGGGCCTAGAGGGACCCCGGAGCCTCTTCGGAGAGGGCCCTTGGGGGAATATCGTCAAAGAACTGCTCAGTCTCGGAGACCTCAAGGACATTATGAGTTGTGTATAGGGAATGGTAATAGGCAGCAAAACTGTCAGCGAGCACCGCTGGGTCTGTCACTAGCACATTGTCAGAGTCACGAAGTCCTGAAAGTTGAGTGTGTGCTTGTGCCTGTTGGCATAGTCTATAGAGATGTCCTCGGACTTGTCGCCCCATTGATAAATTCTACTCTGCGTAGCTCCCCACACCTCATCCATTAGCTCGCTATGATATTGTTGCTGGAATAGGAGCAGCTGCTGACGCTTCGCCACCCCATCTATATCTCGAACCTGACACTCTTGTGTCATGATTTGCGGCTCTATCTGGATGAGAGCCTGTTTCTGCCACTTGCGCTCAAATGCACAGAAACTAAGGTTAATCCCCCCCTCCCCAGAAGCGTGCGCTTCATAGCCTCCCACAGGATACAGGCAGAGGACACCATCTCTTCATTATGTGATATGTACTCTGAAAGCGCTTTGTGAATGTGTGTGCGGTACGCCGGGATCTGCAAGTGCCATGCCGAGAGCCGCCACCTGAAATGAGGTCGGCTCGGGCCTATCAAAAGGCGAATGGCCATCGGAGAATAGTCTAAAAGGCCCCTGGAAAGGATTGTTGCCGCAAGTACTCTGTGAGCATATGCGCGAGGAATGAATATGTCATCCATCCTGGAGTATGAGGTGTGAGTATGGGATAAAAAGGTGTTACTGGTATCCGTGGGGTTATGTGCCCTTTAAGTCAGTTTACTTTTAAAGTAAATGTTGATATAGCTTTGGGGCATTTTCAATGCTTCATTAATGTTTTGCAGTCTTGGTCACCGGCATTATTGACGTTTTTCTTGAAAAAATCTTGTCCAAGATTAAGTTTTGAACTTGATAAGGAACACTGTTCTCAGTTACCTCTTTACAGGCCTTATGCACCCACAATAGAGTAAAAATGCAGCCAAAAGTATTTCAGATTTTATAGGGGGTAAGCCGCTCGTTCCCCCTATCCCTGGTGCCTGGTCGTTGGATCCCTGCTTGGGAATTGCTCTTGTGGCTATCTCCAAGCGAGGAGTCACTAGGCAGAGGTACCATTGGAAAGGGGAGATTGACTAGCCGACTCACTGCTGACCGAGATATTTAATTTATCATGGATTTTTCATCTTTGGATTGTTTTTTTAATCTTGCATTGAGACCTTGAATTTGGTCTCACTTTTCGAGAGTCCCTTTGTTCTGAAGGCTTTTCGCCTTTCTTAATATTCTGATCTCCCCATTGAGACTGAGCCATGTTCCCATTGTTTGGAACAATTTGTGAGGTTTTGCATTTCGTTTGCGCAATCCTATTTACCCATACTGGCCCGGTCGTGACATGTAATGCTACGTCTCTGACCGGAAATACCTGTGATATAGATACTAATACCTTCCTTAAAGGCTTTATATGCAACTAGATCAGTTCCCAAATATAGTTGCGAGCTCCGTAAAGATTTGTCTTGTCTACCTACTCACGTCAGATGGCTTATGTCACTGAACTCTGAATATCGACAGCGTCCTCATAGAGGTTTTGTTCCCCCATACTTTTGGAGTGGCTGTACCGAAACACTCGTCGGCGCATCTCACTGTTAATTGCATTGAACAATTATCTGTGTACATTAAATGAAACAATTATACACACAGTTGAAATATTGTAACCTTAATATCTAAAAAAGGGGAAAAATGTCTCATACAATTGTGTGTTTTAATCGTGTTCTTTTTTTTAATATGTATTCTTGATGTTAAGTATGTCTGAGTGTGAGTGTACCGTTGGATTTCTGTTCATGTATAGTTTTTTCATGTAGTTTCATTCTTTGTTTAATTTGTCTTCATTGTGGAACTTGCATAAAAAAAATTGCTGTACATTATGTAAATATAAATATTATTAGCTGTATTTGTACACTACAAGGAATAATGTTTGTTACTGATCGTGAATGAAACACTTCTCTTCACCGTTGTTTTTCGGATGCGTCCTGCCCAGCCTCCCTGATAGAGGGAGCCTACAACAGCTGGTCTGGCCGTGAGGCTTTGATACCTTTTAAACAGACGCCGTGTCTCCGTTGCCGCTCTACTTGGGGAGGTCTGAACCAGGTAGCACCTAGGCTCCCCATAGCCAGTTACCACAGACGCGGACAGGGAGACTGTGCAGGTTCCTCACCAGGCTGTGTATTACAACCTGGCGGGGAAGATGCAAAGTGCGCAAAACTGTTTGGCCGGCTCAAGATGGCCGGCCAAGCAGTCATGCACCTGGAGCGTACAAACCAGTGCTACTCCTATGATCCCAGCCCCTCCCGCCCTAACCCAGCCCCGTAGTGAAGACAAATAAAATGATACTAACAAAGTTATCATTTTATTTATACTTTTTTTTCTGCTCTGCAAGCAGTTGGGGGCAACGCTCCTCCAGCATAGCGGAGGAGCCGCTGCTGGTGCGAATATGATGAGTCACTCTGTATACTATGGTGGATGGAATATCAGTTAGTTATGAACACTGAAGATCCACAATTATTCTCGGTAACTTAATTTTACGTACTTTTGTAATTCATTCTCCTATTTACGCGGACACACTTCTTGTCTCTGACTCTTTTACCGACTTAATCATTAACACGTATACGGTCTGGTAGACTGAGAAATTTACAGGACATATACAAATCCAAGATAAGACCTGGTGAATGGCAGGGTATGGGCACAATGTTTCTTTATTTTTTTCCTTTGCAAAGTACTCTAGTTTGTTGAGAATGTTGCACAAGTATAAAATGAGGAGCAGTGGGCTGTAGGTATAAGAGACATTGCAGGAAGCAACTTCTTTTTACTCTCGCACATAGGATGCTGTTGATCTTCCTTGGTACAAACACACTTTTCATGTCCATCATTATACCCCTCTATACAGATCAGTAGTTTGCCTCTGCAACCTTTCTTTAGCTACTGACACAAATGATATTCTGACATTAGACTCCATTGTCGTTAGCACAAGATTTCGAAAGTCATTTAGATTTTTAGCTAAAACTAAACTGAAGGATGTGATTTTTATTTAGGGGACCTACTTTTTTGTCCTTCCAGGAAATATATTGTTCTTAATGATAAAATGCTTAGGGTTAATAGTAGAGTTCCAAGTTGGAGGGTTCCTGGGTGGACATTGTGTCGATTATAAGTATTCAATGCATTGCTGTGTATTTATTGATGCAAATGCCATAATAACTGGCAGTTAAAACATAGCAATTTTATGACAGGTGAGCTTGTATGTTTCTTCCATTATAACAAGCAGTGATTTTACCCTTTCATCTGTTCTTTAATAGAAACTGCAATCCATGTTTAAATGCTGTACCACCCTGGGGCTGTGAGCTTGCATCTTCATTACAATGCAGAATCAGTCTTCAAAACACTTTGGGTCTTTGACTTGGCATAGTAGTTCTTGGTATCATAGCAGTTTCTAGTGTCCTATAGATAGGGCTACATAAACAAGGTTGTAGAGTCAAGTCTGTGCTTTAGACTAAACATGAAGTAGTTCTTTTTGTCCTTGTGCACAGACAGTTAATTTGAAGAGTCAGCGTCGAACTGATGACACAGAGATAAACATCAAGATCCAGATGACAAAGATCCTGGAGCCTACATCTGATCTGTGTATCCCTTTCTACAATGTTGTCTTCAGACGGTAAGGCCATGCACGTCTTTTGTGTGGAGAAGGGATTCTGGCATGCATGACCGATTTGGCAGTCCTAGGGAGTTGCAGCAAGCACTCTCCTAACTAAAGTAGCTGGGTGTATTAGCTGCTCATATTGTGAATATCAAATAGACTATTGTGCTGTCACAGGGGATCTTTAATGATTTTCAGGGGACAACGTTGCACTCAGGCACGTGGGTATAATGAAAAGGAGTTCTTTTTTTATTGTACTTCCACACCAATGATTTGATTTTTGGCTCCGATCAGGCAAAGAAATGAAGTGTCAAACTCCTTTTTGCATTACGCATCAGGTCATCTTTACCATTCCAGGATCCACTCTTCCCGAAGACTTTGTCATTTTGCAAGCACTACCAGACTTACTCACAAAGGTTCCGCAATGTAACTGAACCTGCTTATTGAAATAACTAGACGGCAATGAAGACCAGAACTAAAGTTCTCAAGTTTTACTTCAGTTACTCACAATATATGTATGAAGAATCTTCGAGAGCTCTAGCTACAAGCATTTTCTTAAGTCAAAACTTCAAATGTATATGTTAGTTAAAATAATAAAACCATATGCATTTTACACACAGACCATATGATATTAATACACCATCATAATTTCTTTAGTAAACGTTACACATTTTCACTTTCATATATACACAGCATCTACATAACTGCCCAAAGTAAAATATAACGTCCATTGCACATTAAAAACTTAAGAGTTAAACGTTTAGTAGAATTAACTATGTAAGGAAGACTCTATGTTCACCATGCAAACAGTGTTACGTTTTAAGATAAGCCCATTACTGTCAACTGAAATTCTAGTGAAACTGTTTGTAGAGAACCAAATATAACATTTCTCTGGTTAAAATAAAGCATGTAAGCCTGAACTGTAAAATACTTTAGCTGAGCGTTTTGTGTAATTTAGAAAACAAAATAGTGTTGCTTTCATTTTCTTTGCACACTTTTTCAGCTACAAAGTTACTCCACAATCCAGACTGCACTTTGCGAACAATGTAGTTCTTCATCAGACACTGAGCTACATGGTAAAAAAAAGGCAGTGTCAGGCAATACCTTTTAGATTGTTGTTAATAAGTAAAGCCTTTATATTTCTGAATAGTGTTTGTTTATCTTCCAGACCAGAACAGCTGCTTATGTTCATGGGTTTATATGACAGTTGTGTAGCGGATGTTCACTTGGAGCTGACCCTGAAGTTGCACAATGGTAAATGCTCCTCATGGTGCAGGTTAAGTAAACAGAAATCTTATTAAGACTGCTAGCCGCAGATTCCTTACCTTTGAATCATCTCCAGGCATCAGAGTGGATCTGGGAATTTTTTACGAGCAGTACCTCTGCTTGCCGGCAGATGTCATTTTTCGGCACCGCGTGGCGTCGCCCGTGCCGGAAATGACATTTGCTGTGTCTATATAGGCGCCATCCAGTCACGCTGGTGTCAGTTCTTTCCTTTCCACACCAGTCAGTGCAGATTTACCCCATAGTCGTTGTTTGACTAGATTTTTTTTAATGTTTTGTCAAACCCTTTCTGAGGTTCTCCTTCTGGTGTAGCAGGAAAATGTCATCTAGAAAGGCCAGCTTCAAGCCATATGACAGCCATGTGACTCCTTCCACCGACAAATGTCAGTGACAGACCCGCACCTTGTTTGCCTTTACTACCTTGAGCGGAACCGCAACTCAAAGGCCTGTCTCATCTGCTGCGCCATGCACCCAAAGCCTTGAGGGAGCGATCCCTAAAGCTCCTAACAGCTTGATACCGCAACGGTCAAGGTCCCAGTCGAGAGGAAGGTCCTGGGAGGGGCTTGGGAGACAGAAGTAGTCTTTGTTAAACCACTCTCATAAGTCGGAGAATTAGAAGAAGTCGAAGCATGCTTAGACTTCTTGTCCGTCGGCTGACGAGACGAGGGAGTGTCGCCACTCGAGGCCTGGCTCTGCGGTTGAGCCTGCGTCTGAGTAGGCTCTGCGCCTCCACGAGTTTCTTGGAGTGGAGCGACCCCCACCTAGCTGTGAGGATTTAATGAGGCTATGTACCTCATATTTTAGCGGCCATTTATTTCTCATTTGCCTTCGGGCCTTTCCTCGATCCACGCTGGAAGCTCCAACGCCAGTCTGGCCCCAGGGATTCACGGATGGACCTGGATTGGTGCAGTTTGTACCATCCTGACTTTCCCCAGCGCCAGTCCAGAAGCAGATGCTTCCAGCGCTGCCGGCACCATCGTCATCCCCGACTCCAGCACACACAGCTGGATGGGCGCATCTGATGCCAACCGGAGCCATGCTTCCAGGTCAGAGCCTGAGTCCTATTCATGCGGGCTAGATCTTGGGGAGGTGTCAGTGGACCTTGAAGAATGCCAACCTTATGAAGACCCTATGGAATGGTGTGAGGATTTGGGTGAAGCTCCGGACTGTACCCCTCACCAGATGCTGGTATTCTTTCTACCCCTACCATGGCTACAAAGGATGGAACTTCTTTTGCAATGGTGATGCGGATGGTGCTGAGGTCCTGGACCTTAGTTTGCTCTTGATGGCACTCAAGACTAATGTTTTGAAATTAGTGCTTCAGCTGCGCGTGTTCCCATCAGAACAGTTTCTCACTTTCAATGAGGCACTTACTGATGTCCTGCTTGGGACTTGGTCCAAGCCCAGGACGGTGGTTACTGTGAACAGGACTATTGCCCACAGCCACCAACCCACTCCAGGGGACTCAAATGTCCTCACTCAATGCCACACCCCGAAGAGCTTGGTGGTCCAAGCCTCCACGTCACAGGTAAACCCTGGTGCATTCCCTACTGCCCCGCCGGACCGGGAATCCAAAACAAAAAAAGGATAATTTTGTAAGAAAATGTGTTCTTCTGCCAGCTTGGCGTTGCAGTCAGTGATCACTGCATTTTATTTGGGCTGCTACTCCTACACTCTGTGGGACACAGTTGTGCAGGTGCTGCTGACAGTTCCCGAGGAGGCCTGAGCCATGCTCTCGCAGGCTGTTGCCAATGCGAGAGACGCAGCTAAGTTCACCATTCATTGTGGACTTGACACCACTGACTCACTAGGTGATAAAGCTGTTTGTTTGGTCAGCAGTAGCTCTGAGATGCCCTGCCTGGTTCAGGAATACTCTTTGTTCAAGGCATCTGTGCTGTAGATACAAATGCTTTCCATACTTCTGCCATCTAGTGTTTGGTCCGAATGTTTGTAGGTTGTTTTTCTTCAAAGAAGTCTTTTCCATTCACGAGGTAAGGTGGCTCTTCCTTTTGGTGATAGTGCGCATGGGCATTGACTTCATTGTTAGATGGTTTCCCTTCCGCCATCGGGTTCGCATGTGCTTTGCAGCACTCCGGTTTGAAACCGTTCTTCGGGATCCCCTCGGTGCGTGACCCAGTGTACACGCATCAGTATTGTTTTGTATGCATTTCATCATTCTCCGTATGTTGAAAAAAATAGTAAACTCCCTATCTTTGATCGAGAAGACTTAGTTGGTTGCCTTTGGGCTGAGCCATGTCAGTTGATTTTCTCTCCGTTACATATCATCGAGTCTTCTGCCGATGGAATGGACTCAGTTTCCATTCTGTCCTCTGTGCGCACCAACCTACATAAAGTCTGAAATTTGTGCCTCTCACTGGAGCATCAAGAAGAAGATTGTGATGCTTGTTGATCGATCTGATTCAATAAGACTTTGTGGTACCATCTGGCTCGACGAAGGGACATGCAGCGGCAGAACTTCGAGCACGCCCTGGATATCTCCGGATAAGATGCAAAGCAGGAGGAAATGGAAGCGTCAGCAGTGGAAGAGGAGATGGCCTTTTCTATCCTGGAATCAGACTCAGAACTGTAGATCGACCTAGAGTCTGAATAACTTCCAGCTAGACAGGGTGCCGTGAATAACAAAGTCTCTTTGCCCACCAAACTTGTTTCCACCAAACAAAAGACTTCTGGGCCACCACTGCCTTCTGGCCATGGTCGGCACAGAGAGGCTGCTTTTAACACCCCGCCTTCGGGCTTGGCACCAAAACAGCACAAAAAGCTTTCCAGCTCGAGCCGAGAAAAGACACCCTTGGAACTAAAACCTTCGGCTTTAAAGGATAAAAAAGATCGCTCCAGCTCGGCACAGAAAATAAAAGATGCCCTTCAAAAATCTCTGGAACCTATCCTGGAAATTAAGAAGGAGAAACTTGATTCTAAGCAAAAGAAAATTTGCATTAATCCAGACACTGGACATATATTGGCCAAGGATGTAACACCTTCCAAAAGGAAGATTCTTACAGACATGGCTACAAGTCCTCTCGACCCTAACCCTTAATCACCTACACTATCTTCACCACTACCATGCTCAAACCCTTTAGACCTCACATCACAGGGTTCTGCGCACACACAGCCTGATAGAGGGGATGGGGATGACAATAGTCCAACACACAGAATCCTCAGGTCTGAGAACACAGGCGCAGTGCAGAACTTAGAGACAGAGCACCTGCAGTTTAAAATAATAACTGAGTGTGGCGGACGTGACCCGTCCACGTCCACCACACACAGTTATTATTTTAAACTGCAGGTGCTCTGTTTTTAATCCTATTTTGAAAAAATGAGTGCTGACCATACAAAAAGCAATCTCCTTCTTTGGAGTGACAAATAAAGAATGTTTCAAGATTTGTCTGGTATTATTTATTTATACCCTACATTCACAGAAGTTTTGCGAAGAAATGATTACCAGGGGATACCCCAAAAAATTACTGAAACATGCACGCAAAAGGGCGCGTTACACACCACGTGAGTGCCTTTTTGAACGTAAAGAGAAACATGAATTAGAAAAACTAGTCTGTGTCACAACGTTTGGCCCCCATACCCATCAGGTGCGACAAACTATACTCAAAAAATGGCACTTACTAGAAGAATTGGAATGCCCATTTCCACGACCAATTTTTGCTTTTAAAAATTGTTCGGGCAGATGTAATGATTGAAAAACCTAAACATGATCTGCTTTCGATATGGGGCATGAAACAGATAAGAGGCCACCACAGATGTGGAAACTGTGTATTGTGTGAGACCACAATTGAGGGCAGTGAATTCATCCACAGGAATATAAGATGGAAAAATGAAGGTTTTAGCAATTGTAAAACCAAGAATGTAGTTTACGCAATTACTTGTAGTTGTGATAAACTGTACATTGGTAAAACGAATCAGCAAATCAACACTCTCATCACACAACACAGATCACACATTAAAAATAAGGTTGTGTCTGCACCCATGGTTGAACACTTTATGGAACAGGGTCATTCAGAAATTGATTTCAAATGGACAGTCCTGTACACAATAGGGCACATTAAAAGACTCCAGGATGTGGATGATGTCTTACTAAAAAAAGAAGCCTACCTGATATTGCGATTGAACAGCCTACAGACTGGGCTGAACTCTGTCGAAAATTTCTAGACTATAGATGCCCCAAAAAGTCAGATCGTATCTCTCTATTTATGACACCCGATATGGACTACATATCCCATAATTCCCAAAATCATGTGATGCACCTAAAAACTCACGCCCCCACCCAACATGGCGCATCGATGGCAAGCCACTGCAAGCGATGAATGCAGCTTGAACAGAAGGTATCGGGTAGGTCAATATCCCGTTTTTTGATTCATGAGCGTAGATGTGACAAAACCGACAAGCTGCATGTAACCAAACGCTTGTCATTCCTTTAGAAACGGACCGCGCAAATAAATACCAAGCGGACCCCGCCCCAAGCCGGGAGAACTAACGCCACTGAGTCTGAAGCGCAGGTACACATTTTAAGATTCACGGGCCATGTGAATATACGCGAACAGAGTAATTAAGGTAGAGTTACAAATCATTATTTCCCGGGGCAGGCACACAGGACCCACAGGGGCGTCTATGAACAAATGTTGGAGAGTGATTGAACTTCAAATAAAGAAGGGATCACACGAATAAGGTAGGATTGAGGAGTGTTTTGTTTGGCATCGGGCATAAGGCTCGTTATTGGAACAGAGAATTGATTCCATTCTATTGGTTTTCCCTTTCCTAGACACTACGACGGGGACCTCCGTATATAATATTTGAACCCCACCTATCTGTGACGATCCTTGTAAGGTATGCACTTACCAGCCAATGCAGATATTAGAGCGATAATGAGGCTATTTAATACAAAAGAGGAATTGACGTTATTCTTCTTTTTCATTCATATTTTGTACAAACCCTGCAGGAAAAAGTCATAAAGCCCTGATGAGAACACGCAAATTAAAATAGCGAGTTCAAAACGCGTCGGCCAAATGGAGACAAGTATTTGACAACAGCGAGCAATGAGTTGCTCCTTGAACGACTGATATAGAGATTAAGTCCTTCAGTCTCACTTGTATTATTTATGACATTGATCTTTTTCTCCATCTGATTTTTTCTCCATCTGATTATTAATATACTTCTTTTTAAAGAAAGATAGTGCAAATAATGAATATTTATGTTGGTGCACAAATATTTGTGCAAATGTATAAATGAAATGTTCAGATTTACGTTCTGTTTATGTGCAATGTTTTTTGATTAAGTATATGTTGTTTGAATAAGTGTATGTCAAATGTATATGGTATGTCTTTTTCGTACAAATGAATTTCTAAATCTAAAAAACATAAAGTAAAAGGGTATAAATAAATAATACCAGACAAATCTTGAAACATTCTTTATTTGTCACTCCAAAAAAGGAGATTGCTTTTTGTATGGTCAGCACTCATTTTTTCAAAATATTACATATGGTCCATCTGACCTTACGTCCCAGGACCTACCTCCCTGTTACAAAAAAAACCTGTTTTTAATCCTGACATAGTAACAAACCAATAAAGTTCATATTGCTCCTGTTAGTTAGTTTTAATCTCAGTCACTCACTTTTTCTGTCTTGATTAAGTTCCGCACTGCGCCTTTCACCCAACCTATTCGGTTGTCTTCTCGTTTGAAGGATTTGTTATATCTTAAATAGTGTAGGAATAAAAAACATCCCTGAGCTTTGCCCTCACAGTGAGGGGTGGTAGCCGTTGGTGAGGCTAGGTTTGCCCATCAAGAGGAGAATCCCAGATGATGAAGCATACCACCTCGGTGGGTGATGGGATTACATCCTAATTAAGGGATCCCCTTGGGAGCACGTTGTGATCATCTTAGCTGTCCCTTCCTCAGGCATACATATTGAGAGACCTAATCCTCGCTGGTCTTTAAATTCCCTAGGACCCCCTCATCAATAACAATAGTCCACAACCAGTGGATCCTTGGAATGACTATAATATTGATCCACCGATGGAAACCTTGCAAAACCATCACCTCCCGATGACAACACAGCATACCAGGAGTTAATTTCAAGGACAGCATCATACCATGCAGTTACACTATACAATAAATCTTTAGTAGTGGAATTTTGTATTTAAAACGCTTTGTTCTGCACATAGAACTCAAAGTTTACCTATGTTAAAAGGCATGATGAGACATGCCGATGACATTTTTAAAGACCCCATATGTGCCCGTATATTGACACCTAAGTTTGACAAAAAATACAAACTTTCACCATCTGACCCAATTTTTATCAGAGAGCTGTTGCCTTTAGATTCCTAGTGCTATCCAATGCTCAGAAAATAGCAGAATCACAGACCTCTGCAGATGCACCACCTTCAGACAAGGAGTCTAAGTTAATAGATGCAGCAGGCAAAAGAGTGGCTGCACAATCTGCCCAACATTTGCGCATAGCCAACACACAAGATCTATTAGCAACATATGATGGGGCCCACTGGGGCGAGATAGAGGAGTTACTCCAATACCTCCCAGAGGAGCATTAAAAAGAGGGCAAGTAGTAGTGCAGGAGGGAAAATTCATATCTAATTCCTCCATTAGATATGCCCCTGACGATGCTGATCTTGCAGCAAGTGGAATTAACAAGAGGATTCTCCTTAGAAGACATGCATGGCTGAGAATCTTTGGGTTTAAATCAGAGGTTCAACAAACCATCCTCAATGCTTCCTTTGAACAACACCACCATTTTGGACCCCAAGTGGATGATTCGCTTGAAAAAATGAAAAAAGACACAAAGGTGGAAAAATCCATGGAAGCACTTCAGTCATCATCCAATAGAGTTTCCTTTTGCCGCTCATTTTATAGAGGCGGATCGAAAAGTAATACCTACTATCCAAATGTATCCTCAAATAAATCAGGCACACAACCCTCTCCATCTTTGGGTTTCTATAAAGGAGGTTACAGAGGGAACAATTTCCAAGTCTGAGGTAAAGGCACACCAACACAAACATTTCCATCTGAATAAATGAATGAATGAAGATCTCTGGTGCCCACGGCTACCTCGGCGGAGGTGTCTCGGCGCTAGGGTAGAGCTCATGTGTCTGTCGTGTAGGCCAACTATCACTGCCTGAAGAGCCACATGTTTAAGGCTCTCCGTAATGCTGTTGTGATTCCAGCAGACACTGATGGAGTGGGAGGGAGTTCCATAGTTTAGAAGACTGCACCGCAAAAGATCTACCACCTAATCGCTCTTTGTGATATCCTGGGACTTTCAGGAGTCGCAGATCATTGGATCTCAAGACTTGTTTTTGGTGGTACAGCTGCAGCCTTTTTTGGAGCCTTTCTTCGAGGTACCTGGGTTCCATACTTCTGGTGGCCCTAAGTTCTATCCTCCTGATTATAGGGAGCCAATGAAGTTGCTTCAAGTGTGGAGAGATTTGGTGACACCAAGGAACCCGCATAATTAGCCTTGCTGCGGCGTTTTGGATAATTTGCAGCCCAAAGTAGACATGCAGGTAGCCCCAAGTATAGGCTGTTTGCATAGTCCAAGTGAGACGTGACCAGCGCATGGAGCACTGTCTTCCGATGTTTCTCCAGCAGAAAGCGTAGAAATGTCCTTATTGTCCTCATCATCCAGAAACAAGTGGACCAGATATGTTGTAGCTGGGCGGAGAAGGAAAGCTCCTTGTTCAGCTTGATGTCCAGATTTCTGGCTGACTCTGTGGGGGTTGGAGATGGGTTCAGTTCTGACGGCTACCACACAATGGGTGGAGGAGGGGATTGAGGTGCCGGGTTTTTAGGAACCCGGTGGTGCCAGGGGATAACACCCGAAGACCTCTGAGTTCTCCCTGTTCCGGACCACAGAAACAAAGAGTCTTCTAGGTGAAGTCAGAGATCGAGTTTTATTGGCTGCAACCAAGTAACAAGTGTCCTAGAAGTACAACAACACGGGATGTACGTTCTCAGGAGACTGTTCGTTTTTACAGAACCAGCCTTCTCTTTTATACAAAATATTACACTTCAGGCAAGAATTCTTTGTTTTACGATGCAACCATAGACATATTTGTTAAGCAAAAGAAAAAACAAAGTCATGACGACCAGCCTACAATTTCGTGTGTATAGTTCGTGATAGATTACCCAGCCCGGCCCAGAACTACCATCAGATATCGATGAAACCCCAATAAAATCGGGCACCTCCTCATCGTAAAACCGGCCATAAACAAGAGACATGGACAGGTGTATGTGTGTAGAAAACATGGTCTGTATGTAGTGAATGGTTTATGGCATGTTGTGCTTTGATGCTATCGTACTCGGCCACTGGGCGAGGGACTGTCCGAACAGGTTTGGCTGGAGGCAGTGAAGTCAGCTCGGCCAGGTCACGGGGGAGTCCGCTAAGGTGGACGTGTCCTTTCAGATCAAGCTCGGCCTTAATCAATTGACTATATGAGGGCAAGCCATAAGATGGATGCCGTTTACAAAATGGAGTCCGAGGGTTCAGAACGGAAACCACGATTTAAGGGTGACAGCATCACTTAATCAAGACGCAAATGCATGGGGATAATGTCCTAATCATTACCGGTCTGCAGATACCAAATTCGTCATGGCACGATGATATTTTGTGACACGAGTGTCGGACCTCGTTACCATATTACAGCAGGGTCCAGAATTTCAGAACCACAGACCCTCCTTTTGCCCTCATATTAGGCAATAACTCATGCTAATCTAGTCCAAATCTGTATTCATGAAGTCACAGAGATGCTGGTGTAGCATCATTCTGTTGCTCAATTCGTCCCTTGACACAGGCTTCCTTACACATGAGGTAGCACAAAGGCCACATATTGCAGGAGCACACTGCACAAACAGGCAGAACATAAACAGAATGGCTAAGATCATCCCAATGAATATCAGAGTTTTCCATCCCCAGGCAGGTATCAGTTCCCAGAACCACCCTAGCAAGGACCAATCCCCTTTATCCACGTGAAGGGAGTCAAAGATTTTGTGCAGTTTGGAGATGGCCTGGTACACTGTCGGAGCATTATCAGGGATGAAAATGCAGCAACTGGATTGGATCACTCTACATACACCACCACGGTCTGCAAGTATGACATCTAGGGCAACCCTGTTCTGAAGAGTCATAAGTCGGTCCGACTGGAACTCAGCTGTCAAGTTACTAAGGGCACCGGCCGTTTCGGTCACGGTGGATTCAACTACCCTCGTCAAATGGCGAATGTTCCTGCTGTTCACCATAGGCCCCCAAAACGGAAGAAAACCCTTTGCGAAGTCTCCAAACTCTTGACTCGCGGTGTCGTCTTTACTCATGACACCCCTAACTATCCTTGTCCGATGGTAATCTGCCTCGGACGTGTAGGTGGGCGGCAGCAGAAACGAGATAAAACATGTGCCCGAGAAGTCAGGGGGCAACCATGTATATGCTCTATCGTGGCAGACGAAGTAAGTACCCTTAGCCGCTAGCAATGAAGGGGAGATCTGAGATGAGAAAACATAAGTCTCAGTGCAGACACTCTTTCCCAACTGAGCTCTAGGGTTTTTGCCATTTCCCTGCAGACATAAGTGACCTTGGTGGGGTACTATCCAGACTGGGGAGGATTTCTTTGCTTTCAGACTCTCGGCCAAGGAAATCCCATATTGCGTTATATTCCATCTGCTGTAAGGCATCAATTCATCTCTGGGGATCGTTTTGTATGTGTCGACATCCCTACTCATATTCCTAATTCCCGCCACTAGTGCCTTGTTGCTTGAGTTTTTCCCTGGAACATATGGTTCGAGGGCAAACAGGAACATTGCTCGAAATGCCCACAGAGAACCATGGTAGCCAAATGGCAGGACAAAATACGGAATACCCTCATCTGTCGTGTGTGGCATGAGTCCACATACCCAACAGTTTGTGGTGTTCATTACAGATTGGTGCTGGTGTAGGAGTTGGACGAATGAATTATTTACAAATTCTAATCTTCTGGCAGACTCGTGTTCAGGTAGAGGGTGAAAAGAATGCGGGGAGACAGTAGGAGGAGGTGTGGGCTGAGTGTTGTGTACAAAGGTAACTCGAAAGATGAACACAGCATAGCCAATTAAAAACATTATTATGCTACACAACATTAAAATACATACTACTAAAAATCTTTTTCTTGCCATCACAGCGCAAACTCTCTTTTCAAAGTTCGTAGATCTAGCAGGTCTCTCTACCCTTGGAAACTCCATCCTCTAGTTGCTGCCCGTGGTGGGAGATTGATTCTGCCAAGGATTGCTTTCTGTTCAGCCCAGGGTAATTCCCTTGGACCAACCAGAACCGTTGACCTAAACGTCTCCAGCTGCACTCCCCAGACTGTCAACCGCGACCCTAGCAGCAGAACCGGATCGCGGTTCGAAAATCAAAAATGAGCAAGTTCCCTGGGCGAGAGAGCTGTAAAATCAAAAATAGTTCTTGGGGGGAAAAGAAAATACTGTAAGTTTGCTTTTATTGGTTCGAGTTTCTTGGCCTCAGATTATACCGTTGTTTCCCAGGTATGGTGTTGTCCTCAAACAAAGTTTCAGGTTCTGTAGTGTCCAACTGCATTGACGGTGGCACAAATCCTTGCAGAATATGATCACTCTCCTTTTCTGTACCAGTTCCTTTCAGACGTGCATCACTGAAAGGCACTAAGCGTGGCACAGACTCAGTCTCTGAGTCAGCAATTCCCTCCTGGACCCACCGGTCATATGGAAGGGGCAGCGGGACCCGTTTACAATGGGCGCCGTGCACCCAATGTTTCTTGCCGTGGACACGTACTGCAGAGCGGGTAGTTAGCAGGACTTGAAAAGGTCCGGTCCAGCGAGGCTCCTCGTTCTTTGTTCGCCTGAAATTCCGCACCAGGACCCAGGAGCCAGGTTCGATGGCATGGCCTGGATCGTCAGACGCTGGCGGAGAGGAGCTGTGGACCTGTTGGTGTAAAACACGCAATTTAGCTGTCAAATCGTGCAAATAGTCAAGCAATACAGGGTGCTCTATCTCACTTAGTTTCTTGGGCCTTGGCACTCCCCATATGTTTGCTGGGCGCCCAAACACGATTTCGTGGGGGCTAAGTCCCAGTCTAGAATGAACAGTCATTCTTGTCGATAGGAGTGCTAAAGGCAGGGCGTCAGGCCACTTAAGACCTGTGCTGGCTTGGATCTTGGCCAGTTTCAACTTCAATGTGCCGTTGTAGCATTCTACTAATCCTGCTGATTGGGGGTGATTTGCGGCGTGGAACTTCTGGTGTATGCCTAGACATTCACACACTCTCTTCATCACTCGTCCCACGAATTCACTTCCATTATCACTCCAGACAATTCTAGGCATACCATACCTAGGGAAGAATTTCTTAACCAGGGCTTTGGCAGTTGACAAGGCAGTGTTGTCCTTAAGGGGATATGCTACCACCCACCTGGAGAAGGCGCACACAACAACAAGCACGTATTTCAGATTGTTGCACCTCTCCATGTGGATGAAATCGAGCTGCAAAACCTCGAACGGATACATTGGAGGCGCAAAATGACCAGCTGGAGTTGGAGTTCCCCTACCAGGATTGTATTTCAAACGCACCATACAGTTCTTGACCACATTCTCTGCGCATTTCGGGATACCACTATTCTGCCATACTGGGGCCAACAACTTACAGATTCCTTTCATACTGATGTGAGCCATCGTTACCACTGCGAGTACATATGCATCGGGTAACAGCCATCTTTGATGCTCTGACAATTCGACCCAACAACCATTCGCATCCAATCTACCCTTGCTTTCTCTCCATTCATTCACCTCTTTCTCAGTCGCCTCGGACTGTATGACTTCACACTTTCAATAGTGTCCTCACACATACCTACATCGGCAATCCATCTCGCAGGACCTACAATATACATTCGACTCATTGTGTTCCTTGCAGTCTCTTTCGCGACTTCATCTGCAAATGCATTCCCACGACCAACATCATCTTGAATCTTTCTGTGTGCACTGCATTTCACGATCGCAACTTGTGGTGGCAAGGTGAGTGACTCGAGAAGCTCGTTAAGTAACTGACCGTGCTGTATCTTTGCACCATGCGATGTCAGGAACCCAGGTTCACGCCACAATCGTCCAAAACTATGGGCCACGCCAAGGGCGTATTGGCTGTCTGTATACACATTCACTCGCTTTCCTTTTGCCAACACACACGCTCTTGTAAGTGCAATTAACTCTGCTGCTTGCGCAGAATTATGGGGAATGCGCGCAGTTTCTACAATCGTGTGCAATGTTGTCACCGCATATGCTGCAGTCATATCACCATTTGGCAACTTGAAGCATGAACCATCAACCCACAAAGCATCATTACATTCGGGAAGGGGAGTGTCCAATAAGTCTACTCTCCCATTTGTCTCTTCTTCTGTCCTAAAACAGCAATCATGCATTTCGACCTCGTCTGTCTCTGTTGGAATGGGCAATAACATGGCGGGGTTGAGTGTATCGCACCTCTTTATGTGAATGTGGCTCGCTAACCGTGTCAGTTCATAACTTGACAGTCGAGCACTAGTTAAGTGCTGTGTCTTCGTTCTGTTTAGCAAAACGTCTACTGCATGTGGGACCTTAACGATCAGAGTGTTCATTACTAACCCAGCAGACTGTCGAATACAGACAGCTCCTGCAGCGGTGGCCCTCAAGCAACTTGGTAATGCCTTAGCTACAGGATCTAGAGTCGCTGAGAAATACGCGCATGGACGCTGTTTGTCCCCAAAGGATTGTGTCAGGACTGATAATGCGCAACCTTCCCTCTCATGGACGTATAGTGTTAAAGGCTTACTGTAGTCGGGGTTGCCCAACACAGGAGCCGAACACAATGCATTACGCAACTCGTGAAAACTCTTCTGACAATCTTCAGACCAAGGCATGGGATTGGGTGTATCCTTACAGATTAGTGCCAGCAAAGGTTTAGCCAACAGCGAGAAATTCGGTATCCATTGTCTGCAATACGATGTAATGCCCAAGAAAGCACGCACTTCTCTCTGTGTCCTTGGGACACTCAATCTTGCAATTGCTTGTATTCTCTCTGGGGTCAGTCTCCTTCCCTCCTTCGATAAGATCTGACCTAAGTAGGTCACTTCTTGTCGACAAAATTGCAATTTTGAAAGAGAGACTTTGTGCTTCATGTCACATAAATGACGCAACAACGACAATGTGGCTTCCTTGCAAATCTCTTCAGTGTCTGCAGTGATCAGCAGATCGTCTACATACTGAATCAGAGTCGCACCATCAAGTAGAACAATCGTGTCGAGTTGTGATTTCAGTGCCTGACTGAATATCGATGGACTTTCACAGTAGCCCTGAGGAGCGCGTTTGAAGCGGAAGCTTCGTCCTCCTAAATTGAAGCCAAAAATATCTCTGCTCTCCTCAGCAATCGGGATGCTGAAGAAGGCGTTCTTCAAATCAATCACCGAGAACCAAGTGGCTGAAGCTGGAACCTTGGTCAATAGGGCAGTAATGTCGGGAACAACTGGAAACTGTGGCACAACAATCTTATTCACTTCTCTGAGATCGATCAAAAATCTGTACACGGGTGGCTGCGAAGGATCAGTACGCTTTAAAACTGGCAGAATAGGACTGTTACAAATGTTGCCTGTTGTCTCTTCAATGACGTCTTTCTCAATTAGATCGTAAACGATCGTTAACAAAGCCTTTTCATATTCGCTGGAGATCTTGTATTGGGGAATACGTGGCAACCTAACATTGGCTCGCAATGTAATGACATATTGCGCTATCTCCAAAAGTCCCACATAATTTGAACCACTAGCCCAAAGTATATCTGGAAGAGATGACAATTCAGTTGGAATATTCTCCTTTGCCAAATACATTGGAGAAATCACTTTCTTACATAGGGTAAGTTGTACTCCCGAAGGAGAACAGTACAAAGTTGCATATAATCTTTTTAACAAATCCAAACCTGACAAATTTTCACCACAACCTGTTGTAAGAATGAGGGGTGCTTCTAATTCACATGGGCCAACAGAAAGGGGCATAGGACTAGAAATCGGGTTCCTAACCGGGGCGCCAGAAAAACCTACTGAGACATTCATTTCGACAGACAAAGGTGCGCCAGGAAGTTTTGAGTGCATAATCGAACTTTTTGTAGCACCAGTATCCAGCAGAAAAGGTTGTGACACTCCTGATGTAATCACCTCAACATAAGGTCCATTCTGATCTACTGGAACTGAAACAACTCCCTCTCTTTGGCCATGGCTGTCCAAGCAATTATTACCCTCATTCTCATTTTCTGCGTAATAGTCATCAGCATAGTACTGAGCTGACCTGGAAGACGCATTATTCTGCTGATCAAAGCTGTTCATGGAATTTTGAGGCGGAAAAGAAGTAGTATTCTGGGGGAAATTTCCACGGCCCCTACCCCTAGGAGCCTGTTGAACAACTCTACCTCTTGCACCAGAAACACCATTTAAGCGTCGCAATAAAGCTGGACAACTATTCTTGAAATGACCCTCTTCCTTGCAATATGCACTCTGATTCGGACCATACGGTAAACGCTGTTGAGAAGACTCATTTCTTTGTGAGTTTCTCGAATATTGCTGTGGTTGCTGATAATCAGGCTGACTGGCTGTGCGACGCTGATAGGCTTGCTGGAGAAGGACTTTAGTTTTCAAATCTTTTGTCTTTTTGTCTGCCTTATCTAGCTCGTCTTTGCGTCTATTTTCGTAGTACTGGGCTGTGGCTAAAATCTGCGCTGGCGTGGAAACAGCCCAATCACTCTCTGAATCTTTCAATTTATTACACAGTTCAGGAAGCAGATTATGTACGAACTTGTCTACAAACAATCTTTGGCCACCCTCGGTAGCCATATCCTGACCACTATGATCGACGAAAGTCTCTTCAAATCTCGTAAAAAAAGTCAGACACATTCTCATCTTTTTTCTGCTTGCACGCAGATAACTTATCCCAATTTACACGCAATTCAGGCATTAAAGTCTTCATATAAGTAATAATTCTACCAGGAAGTTCAGCTACTAGAGGCTCAGGCTTAGAGCCACCAATTTGTCTAGCATCAGCAGTAGTGATATTAGCCCACGTGTCACCCAGTTCTTGATCATGATCTGTATGACGGATCTTACTCCACAAGGGCTGTGGAACAACATTCCCGAACAACATGTCTACATCTGCTAAATTCATTATACATGATCTGGCAGTCTGTGATAACTCTTATAATACCCTGCAGGATTTTTACGGGGATCAGGCAATGTCTGCTTGAGTGCTAAAACTTCGGATCTTTTCCAGGGGACATGTACCCATACACGCTGGAAATGCGGTGGAATTGGTGGATTTGCATTCGCATCACCTTCCCTCCAAACTGGAGGAACCTCTCTCATGGGGTACTGTCGCGCCTTTTTCCTACCTGACATGTCGTCCTCGTACAGTGACCTGGAGACGTTTCCCTTACTCCTATAAGACAACAGCAAATCTATTGCTCTTTCAACATCGGCACCTACAATCATGCCTTCATAGAACTTGAAACGCATACGGAATAATTCCTTCATTTTGCATTTTGGATCATTCGTCTCCAAATCTTCGCAAAGATAGACACACATCTCTTCAAATACATATCTCTGAGTGGGTGCGTCCCACTGACGGAAGACTTCCATAACCGACTGAACATCATATTTTACAGTATCAGTAACCCATTTACGTGCTAACTCATTCAGTACTTCTCTTTCCTCATAATCAGGCAGTTGACTACGCAACTGTCTACGTCCTTTTTTAGGGGTCGTTTTAGGCGACCCAAAGAAAGGTGAGAACAGACCAGTGACAGTACTTGCCACTCTCTGTCGAACAGAAGGAGAAGCTTGCGGAGAGACAGATGTGCTAGAAAAGACAGGCTTATGCAAAGAGGAAGTCAAGGCAGTGGCAGAAGCAGTATCAGGATAAACAGTTGGAGCAGTAGGCAAAGTTGTAGAAGAAGTAGATGGAGTATGTAGCAAAGGCGGCGGCCCTTGAGAGGGCTGCGCCGGAGAAGTAGGAACCAGCTGAAGAGGAGCTGGTGTTTGTGCAAGAGCTGCATTTCGCGCACCGGGGCGCGGTATATCAAAACGCTTCAGGGGTGCAGTAATACTCGATGTATATGGGGGTGGTGAATTCAGTAAATGGGACATTAATGGATCTTTCTCGGATGCCCCCTTTGAACCTTGTCCTTCATGCGGCAACATTGGGTAGCATTTATCTACTGCTAATTTCTTGCTTTTGAGCATTTGTTCACTCTCTTGCTCTTCCTCATTATCCCTGTATGCAACAGCTGCTTGTACCATTGACATACCTCGTTTATTCTTCTTTGCTAATTTCATTTCCTTCTGTTTGGCTTCTTTGCGCCACAAGCGAAAAGAGTCAAACATCGCCGGCCGGGCTTTCTTCTTAAATAGTTTAACCTCTAAATTATCTAGTATTTCTGCGTCAAAGCTACCATATTGGGGCCATTTTAAAACACCATCCTTTCTGGCCTATTTTATCCATACCTCATTATATGTGATAGGGCCTACTCCGTGCTTCACATAGAGTTCATATGTTGGAGTTCCAATCGGAGGAACCGGACACGAATTCTCTAATCGGGAGTCCTTACTACAACCAAGACAAAACAAGTTTCCAAGTCTGCTAAGACCAGGCATCTACGCTCACTAGTCTAGCTTCAAACTTCAAAGGATTATCGAATACGATATTTTGGTGAATACACGAATCCCTTGGTTTTGGCGCTTGCAAGTTCCGATCAAGGTGTATCTCAGGGATACCAAAACTAAGAACCAAACTAAGGACTGGGAGATGCTCCACTTATACTTAACTGAAGTATTGAAGATAGATGACGTCACTAGAAGACTCGTCTATCGTTTCGCTCTACCAAGGATCACTGGGTCCAAAACAGGGCGATAGTCAGGGCAGCAGTCCTTCGTAGCCGTCGGGACGCGGGGAACCTCGCAGCAAAGACCTTCGGAACCACGTCGACATACAGGGGTCGCTGAAGTGGCTGGTCGTCCTCTGGAATTTTCACACGAAGCTCCTCACGAATATCTGGCTTGGACCGATACCGCTTGATACCGCCCCGAGTTGGGCGCCAACTGAGGTGCCGGGTTTTTAGGAACCCGGTGGTGCCAGTGGATAACCCCCGAAGACCTCTGAGTTCTCCCTGTTCCAGACCACAGAAACAAAGAGTCTTCTAGGTGAAGTCAGAGATCGAGTTTTATTGGCTGCAACCAAGTAAAAAGTGTCCTAGAAGTACAACAACACAGGATGTAAGTTCTCAGGAGACTGTTCGTTTTTACAGAACCAGCCTTCTTCTTTTATACAAAATATTACACTTCAGGCAAGAATTCTTTGTTTTATGATGCAACCATAGAAATATTTGTTAAACAAAAGAAAAAGCAAAGTCATGACGACCAGCCTACAATTTCGTGTGTATAGTTCGTGATAGATTACCCAGCCCGGCCCAGAACTACCATCAGATATCGATGAAACCCCAATAAAATCGGGCACCTCCTCACCGTAAAACCAGCCATAAACAAGAGACAGGGACAGGTGCATGTGTGTAGAAAACATGGTCTGTATGTAGTGAATGGTTTATGGCATGTTGTGCCTTGATGCTATCTTACTCGGCCACTGGGCGAGGGGCTGTCCAAACAGGTTTTGGCTGGAGGCAGTGGAGTCAGCTCGGCCAGGTCATGGGGGAGTCAGCTAAGGTGGACGTGTCCTTTCAGATCAAGCTCGGCCTTAATCAATTGACTATATGAGGGCAAGCCATAAGATGGATGCTGTTCACAAAATGGAGTCTGAGGGTTCAGAACGGAAACCACGATTTAAGGGTGACAGCATCACTCAATCAAGACGCAAATGCATGGGGAAAATGTCCTAATCATTACCGGTCTGCTGATACCAAATTCGTCATGGCACGATGATATTTTGTGACACGAGTGTCGGACCTTAGTACCATATTACAGCAGGGTCCAGAATTTCAGAACCACAGTATGATTGGCTAAAACACAAGACTTTCGTTTTCTCTGCGTCTGATTTTAGGAAGTTCTTATGCATTCATATGTCTTTTAGGCATGCCTTAAAATTGTGAAACGCTTCCAATGAGTGTGCTTTAAAGGAGAACACCAATTGCGTGTCGTCCGCATAAGACACCACTTTCATGCCCCAGGATTCAGTCAGATTATCTAATGGGGCGTGAGAGATATTAAACAGCAATGGGCTGAGTGCCGAGCCATGCGGCACCCAGCACCCCAGAGGTTTCTGAAATGACAGAAAAGTCTAAGAAACATCTATTGGGAGCGCTTCTCCAGAAAGAAACAGAGCCAGGATATTGCTGTACCTCGCACTCCGTCCTGATTGAGTCTGCTGAGCGAGATTAAATGTGAAACCATATTGAATGCTGCTGAAAGATCCATCAGCACAAGCATGGCTGAGATGCCTAGATCCATGGATTCTTGTATGGATTCAGAGACTTCTAATAGATCTATCTCAGTGCTGTGACCAGCTCTGAAGACTGATTAGGAAGCATGGAGTAAACCATTGGTTTCTGTTAAAAATGCCAGTTATTAAAGCACCTTCTTCTTCAAGATATTGGCTGGGGCAGGTAGCAAGGAAATATATCTGAAGTTACTAAGAACCTCATGATCAGCCGCTGGTTTCTTGAGTAGCTGGAGAAGGAAGGCATGCTTCCAAACCGCAGGAAAGATGCCTGACTTCAGAGAGGTGTTCCAGATCTGGTTAAGTATCAGCTTTAACCAATGCACCTGTGTTGGAAATTGCCCTTTTTGCAGGGTCATCCACAAACATTTTGCTTCTTCCTCCCTTGTTTTTCCTGACCTGTGGTTGATGGTAATGGGACTCTGAACACTTTACCACAGCTGACCAGTGCTAAAGTGCATATGCTCTCTGTATAAATGGTTATTGTGATTGGTTATCTATGATTTGCATATTTGTGTTGCCAGGAAGTCCCTAGTAAAGTGCAATGTGTGCCATGGCTGGTGATTCCAATGCTACTAGTGGGCCTGCAGCACTGATTGTGCCACCCACATGAGTAGCCCTAAAATGGTGTCTCAGGCCTGCCACCGCAGTGCCTGTGTGCAGTTGCTAACTGCCATGCTGAACTAGCCAGTGTCCACACTTGCTAGGCCTAACCCTTCCCTTTCTGTACACATTGGTCACCCCTAGTGAAGGCCCTAGCTACCCCCATGGGCAGGGTGCAGTGTATGTGAAAGGTAGAGCATGTGCTAGTGTAGGTGACATGCTCTGGTAGTGAATTTCAGCCATTTTCGTTTTTCACTATTGTAAGGCTATCTTGCTATAGGCTATAATGGGGAATGCTGTGTATAATGTTTACCTGCATATCTTCCCATAGGAGCAAGATAGAAAATTAAAGACTGGTATCCCTGAACTCATAATTTTATTAACCTATCTTTTAAAAATGATGTTTGAGAACAGCACTTTTAGAAAGTGTCTGTTCTCTTGTCTGACCTTTCTGGGTGCCTTGGCCTGTTTGTGAATTGACTGTCTGGTTTGTGAGCAACAGGGGCCGGGGATCCCCCACGAGGCTGGAGGAGTCGGCCCTAGGCTGAATAGCTGCATCTGCATGGTGGGAGGGGATAGTAACTTGGCCTGAATAGGGCTGTGTCTGCCTTCCACAATGCTGGCTCCACCTCCTGCTGGTCGGCTGACGACCCTGCCCCTCTCTCTGAAAGGAAAGAAGTCAGGAAAACAAAGTGCTCCATGACTGACCAGAACTGGTTCTGACTAAGCCAAGGCTTCTCTGCCTCCCAAGAACAAAGGAAAGACTGGTATAAAAAGGGAAGCCCAGACCTCAGAAAATTAGATCATCTTGGAATAAAGAAGGAACCTCTGCCAATGAGAAAGCTGGAAGGCTGAAGAGGAATGACTGTCCAACTGTGTGTTTGTGGGCTGACCTGCAGTTGCTTTGCTGCTAAGGAGAGGGGAAGGACTTTGCTGTGTCCATTTGCTTGAAGAGATCTCCAAGGGCCTGAGGAGAGCTGGCCTCCTGTTAAGAAGTCCCTGGAACAAAAGGACTTCACCCCCAGCTTTCCCCCTGAACTCTGCTGAGTGAGTTCTGCCCTTCCTAGAGTGCTTGATCCAATTGTGGGACCTCTGTTGTAGGAAGGTGGATACCTGACTATGGTTGCCCCCAACTTTTTGCCTGGTGTTTTGCTGGTTTTCCGAATTAGTTGACCTGGGGCCCTGCCAATCAGGACCCCAGGCCTACTGCTCTCTCTCTAAAATGGATTCCATGTACCTTAGGTACATTTCCAATTGGTACTGGGCCACCTTATCAGACCCTGTAACTCAGGGCATAGGTGTACCCAGGGTCTACCAGGGTCTGCAGCATGTATTATGCCACCCCTGGCTGGCCATCTAAATCTGACACAACTGGCTGCACGACAGCTGGGGCAAGGTGGTGTAATCACCCTTTGCTGTAGATATAGTATACCTATATCTAACCCTAAAATGGACACACAGATTCCTATCAGTCACTCCTATGGCAGGCCTTGACAATCCTGAAGGCAGAGTGCTTGGAATCGTGTGAGATGGTGCTCTGGCATGAGCTGAGCCTGTTTGTAGCTTGCGGAACCAAGTCCTAATAGCTGTTCCATGATAACGCGTACCATATACTCTTAAGTGCATTATAATCCTCGCGGTTAAATGCTATTTTTGGTATCGCTTTATCAAAACATGTTGAGTAAGGTGTCATACAAATTGGAATACTAACCCCTCGACAATTCTGGCGACGGGGTTAGCATTCCACCCTTCTAGAGGGACACGACATGTATGTGACTGTGAACCCCGGTTTTAAGTTAACTCAAGCCTCAGCATCACAAAATTGATGCTGCTACCACAGACACAAGTCTGACCCCCTGCAGCTGGGAGTCCTTCCAGCGAGGGGAGCTTGTACAAAGGGTTTCCGGTCAGGGGCGGTGCTAGCACCATCCCAGACAGGGTTTTGTGTATTCTATGTAGGCAGGGCTTTACAGGAAGGTGACTGCAAGTGGCACCCCCGTGCTCACTACGCATCTGCCGACTAGAACCAGTTCCAGGGGCACACCAGCTCCTAGCCTGGGGAAAGTCGGCATGGGAGAGGGGTGTAACCACCCCCCTTCCTGGTCCCACCCCTAGGGCAGGACCTAGTCGCGTACCCACCCCTTTCTTTAGGATAAAGGCAGGAGCGGGGACCCTTCCAAATTAGATCATCTTTGAATCAAGAAACTACTTTCCACGAAAGGAACTCTCGACTCTTCTCAAGATTTCTCCCTTGTGGCTAAGGAGTAGTCACCCTGCATCCGCAGGCACCATCTAAGAACTCTGCGGTTTGCTGCACGTCCTTCCTCCGGAATCCGACTGACCAGCTCGACGAGACCCGGCTTCCCTGGCACCTCTGACCTCTACCTACCTCTACAGCTAAGCTGAGAACCGTAGGTGCGACGAGACCTCGAGGGACCGGCCATCATCAGAACTGCACGACTTCTAAAAAGCACGACCGCCGAGGGATCCTCTGGTGAGTGCTTTGGGGTCCGAGAAGCCCCGACCCTGAGCAGCTCCAGCACCGAAGTCCAGCCCCCCAGCATCCACGAGATCTGCGTGGGGCCCTTCTGCTTTTTGCTGCTCACCGCGTTGTCTGGCTACTAGCCCGCTGGCTTGTGGCCTTCCCGACGACGCCCGACGACATCACCACTGCTGGTCTGGTTGCTCCAGAATGGCTCTTGCTCCCTTCCAAAAGAGGAGCACCCTGGACCCTCCTGGTCCACCCCAGACGCCATTTTAGGTCCACCGCGTGGGCTTGAATTTGCCAAGACTTGTTGCCCCAATCCTGGGTCCAGCGACGTCGACAGCATCAACCATCGTGGGACAGCTCGCACCTCCACCCTGGTCGCCGACAACGCCTCCTGGTCCGTGAGACTGCAGAGCCCAGCGTCGCCCACTCACCTGGTCAAGGTGACTACCATCCGGTGCCCTCCTGGTGCCATCTGATCACTGGCTAGTGGTCAAGAACTTGGTCCCCTCTGCTTTCAGGTGTCAACCATCTTCGATCCAGGCTTGGATCACTTCGAACAATCATCACTGGTCGCCTGCCAGCAACTCTTTCTTCAGGCTCCTGGTTCGTCAACGAGGATTCCCGACGTCTCTTCAGACCTATGCAGCCGCAGCCCCTGGGCTAGGTAACTTCGGCATTTCGGTGCCCCAGCATAGCCTCACTATCCAAGGGTCCAAATCCACTGTCGTTTTCGACCTACCTTATCGGGTTCGCCCGAGAACACTAACCTTTGCTTTTACTAGCTCCCATAGACTTTGTCCCGCATCCCGTGTGAGAGTGCACACTCTGCACCCGAGTCCCCTAGGCCTCCTCCTAGTAATCTGAAGGTTCAGTAACGTAGTCCTAGCGATTCCAAAGCCTATTAGTACAGTACTTACCTGCTAGTAATTTCGCATTCCACTTCCATAGTATATGGTTTTCCGTGCCCCTCGGGCATTTGTGTAAATTGTGCAACTCAAAGTATTTTCGTAAGGGTTTTGTTGTGTGCTTAGTACCCTGTCCTCATAAAGAGTACAGGGCTGTTGTGATCTAAATAAATACACTGTTTATTTTCATAACACTTGTGTGGTGTCCTTTCACTTGATGTTCAAGGGGTATATGTGATGGTATAACAGCTGGCTTGAGACGCCCTCTAGAGTTTAGCCCGAAGACTGCTCTTGTCCATGCTACTAGGATAGCTGGTCTATCGGTTGACTTACAACCAATCACCATAAGGGTTGTTTGGACTGATACATAGTGATTACTAGAATAGTGAACACTGAATATCAGGCCAACTTCTCACATCTGTAAGTTGTTGCCTGCTGTTTGGGAAGCTGGACAAGGAGAAAAGACGGAGTAGTTTCTGTCCTGTAACTCCAGTTCTGTAGTAGGGGTATCTCTGTTATAGTCATAATCTAGTGAATAGTCCCGCCCATGTGCGTGGACCCCGGCAATCAAAAATAATCTCTTAAGTTGTCAAAATAATGCAGAAACTGCAAAGACACTTAAGAGATAATTTAAAGACAAATAATGCAGCCTATATCCACAGGCTACACTGTCCAGTACTTCAACTAGAAATTCCACCAAAATTCACCACACACAGTACAGCCTGCTAGTTTCTACCATAGAGAAACCTGCCTCCCCCAGTCAAAGACTCAGGAATGATAGAGAGGAAGGCAGGGACAGACAAGCCCCATAGGCTGCCATTATGTGGCTTAAATAGGATACTGTGCCTTTAAGAGAACTTTCCAGAACTTCTCCCAGTATCCCAGAATGCATAGCAGGTCCCTCTTACTTCAGTTCTTTTTTCCGGCTCCTGCTTACAGGACCCTGGCATTGAGCTCTCCCTTTCTCAAGGGTTTATTGGAATTGTTTTTGCACTTTTGAATTTTAAAAGTGTTACAGTTTATTTCTTGGTGCTCTCCTCTCCCCTTTGTGCTGTTTTTAGGTATTAATTGTATGTATGTCTTTTTGTGTTTGTATGTGCACTTCACTTTACAGGTGCTGGGAGACTCCACAATTTGGAACATTTTTCGGAATGAACGACCCGCTCTTCCACTTTTTCTAAGCACTTTTTTCACCTTTTTAATATTTTCACTTTCACGTCCCCAGGCTAGGGTGGACGATTAGAGTGTCCATACCGACGGGGTTTAGTCCTGATGAATGCCTTGGTAAATTGAAACCACCCATATGGCAGAAACATGTTGACTGACTTAAGTATTCTTTCTGAATTTAACCAATCCTAAAACCTTGGCAGCTAAATTCAGACACATAATACTCTTCACTTGTGTCTTAGGGATCACTCATTAAACTTTTTTCTTGATACCCTTTTAGGCACTTTTAATTTAGTTACCCTCACAGCACGCCCTTTTCACACAACCAGCTCCGCAGTCTTTCTGGCGTCGCAGCACACCAAAGAGGCACTCGGCCTCTTTGGTGGGGCCCAGTGATGAAGCATGACACTGACTAGGTCGGTGTGTGAGGGCTTTCCTTTCCACTCAAAGTGAGTGTGTGATTCCTATCTTTCTCGCTCCGTCTCTGTGGCTGTTCTGAGACCGATTTGACCTCTCTGTTTTTGTTTACTTATATGGATGAACTGGTCCGGGATATTTGCTTATGGTTTTCGTCTTCTCTCTCTCCTTCCATTTCTGGTTCAGAAAATCAGGCAGACATCACTCACACTGATTCTAGTGGCTGCCACATGGGCACGTCAGCCATGGTTCACCACACATCTATGACCGTCAGTGGTCCCACACCAAAAGCTGCTTCTCGTTTCCAACCTTCTCACACAGAACCATGGAGAAATCAGACATACAAACCCCTCAATTTAGGGATCTGGTTCCTGAAGTCATAGAGTTCAGATCCCTAAACCTACTACCAGATTGTATGACAGTTCTTCAAGAAGCAAGAAAACCTACAACTAAAGCGTGTTGTGCAGCAAAGTGGAAAAGGTTTGTTATATAACCCAATTGATCTCCTAGATACATCTATACAAAATATTATGTTCGAGGCATATGAGCTGTAGATCATATGCTTTAGCATAGATCGCCATCTGGTGTTGGGTCCGGATGTTTGCACTTTTATTGTTCGAAGAAGTCTTTTAGTCACGAGGTAGGTGACTCCTCTTTTCGGTGATAGTGTGCATGGGCATCAGCTCCATCCCAGATTGTTTTTTTCCGCCATCGGGTTCAAATGTGTATTGATCTGCTCCGGTTCGGTATCGTTTTCGAACTCCTTCGATGCACAGTCCTCTACCCTCGCTGATATTGGCTAGCGATCGTGGTTTCCATTCGACGTGCATAGTCTAAAATCTGAAACGTTTGCTCGGGAACTTCGAGGCAGGCCGTCTGGCCTACCCGTGCCCACCACGCTAGCAGTCAATGGAACGGACTCTATTCATGTCCCGTGTGCTGTGCTAAGTTTCCACGCACCGACTTACATGAAATCTGCAACCTCTGCTTATCTCCAGAAAACAACAAAAAGGACTGTAAAGTATGTCGATCATTCAGATCAAAGAAAACCATTCGTGACAGTCGGGCTAGACGCCACGAGATGCACAGCAGCAGCGGATCCGTACCGGACATCTTCGGCGAAGATTCTGATTCCCCCCAACCGGATCCAGAAGCTGAGGAAGAAGAACTGGTCTCTGTGTCCGAAGCCGATTCCAACATGGAAGCAGAACCGACCATTGCTCCAGGTCAAAGTACTGGGAGTACAGATCCCCCTGTGCCCACTCACCCAAAAACTGCGGCTCCGGTATCACCTTTGCCCTCTGGCTCAGGTCGACACCAAGACAAAGTTTTGGCTACGAAACACAAGCACAAGCCTTTTTGGGCTCAGGCTCGAGCCAGCCTCATTCTGGTGCCGAACCAACACCTTTGGCACCGAAACACAAACACAAGGCTTAGCCAATCTCCTTGACACCGGCACTGAAAACTTTTTCTGCGCCGAAGTCCCCAGAGCTGACAACCCACCAAATACAAAGACCCGAAGCGAAAGCCTCCAAACCTAAAGCTTCCGAGCCAAAACACACACCTAAAGCCTCGGAGCCAAAATCCGGACCCAGAGCCTCGGAGCAGGGATCCACACCAAAAGTCCCAGATCCGAAACATCCCAGGCCAAAGTCTCGGAGCCCAAGCCTGCTGAAAAACACTGGGACTCAAAACACTCGGCGCCCACAGATCCTCAACCTAAATTAACTCCATCCAAAGAATCTCTACCTGAACAGCCACCTTTGGATCCCAAGCAAAAGAGGCTCAGCATTGATCCTAAGACTGGACACCTCAAGGTCATTCTTCCTTATAAATGGAAGCTGGATCTCACAGAGGATCATCCTATACCTATGAAAAAGGAGGACATGGGTACTAACCCTTCCTCCCAATACTTACCTCCTTCTCCTTCTCCCAACCCAAATTTGAAATTACACAATCAAAATCACCACCACCTCCACCATCACCTGACACACAGGACGAGGACGATGGGAATGGAAATGGGGATGGGGATGGGGATGAGGACCATTATGTATCACATGATATACCACAGGACACTGATCCCTGGGACAAATATGATAATGATCCAGACCAGGATAACGATCCCGACCTGTATCCCTCCAGACCCTCCCCAACTGATAACATCGGTTTTGCGTAGCTTAATTAACAGGGCTGCTCAATGTCACGCGGTGGAACTGCACTCAGACCCTCTAGAAAAGGATTCCCTTATGGAGACATTTACACATTCTCAAAAGTCTAGTAACACCTTACCAATGCTCAAAGGCTTACTAAAACATACTGACAAAGTATTCAAAGACCTAGTTAGAGCCAGAATACTAACCCCTTGAGTGGATAAAAAATACAAACCCTCTCCTACAGACCCGGCATATATTAAAGGCTAGTTGCCTTTAGACTCTCTTGTTCTAATTAACGCCTGTGAGAGATCTAATTCTCAAACCACAGGCGACGCCACTCCTCGACAAGTTGAAAAAGCTCATCACCAACACTTCCATAAAATGCGCGTTAGATGCAGCAGACACAGCATCCCGCGCCATGCACACTAGCTTACTGTGACTAGGGGACAGGTACAACCGACCCAAAGGGAACTGCCAGAGTACCCCGGGGGCACCTGACAACCCCAGCTTGTGCTGACTCTACTCTCTTCTGGAGGGGGGACCGTACTGGAGTTAAAAGGCCGGAAATATCAACAGAAGGTATGGAATGCCGGGTAGAGGAAAGCGGAGAAGGAGAACCACCAGGTGAAAAAGACAAAAGAGCAGCGAAGGAGAAAGACCAGGAGCCCGCAGAACGCGGAGCTAACAGCTGGGAGAGGCTTCAGCAATGCAGGAGAAACCAGCGCAGGAGAGCCACAGCGTGTTTCGAGGAAGGCAATACGGACGGTGCCCCCGGGACCCAGTCAGCGAGTCCCGGCCTTACACATTCCCTTGTTTCCCTTGTCCCCCAATCCAGTTACAGGGCCAGTAGAAGGGAAGGAAGGAGATTGAAGATTGGGGATTGAAGTAGGAGCAGGCCAGAACTACCACCGGGTATACCCGAAATAAAAGGACCCGGGGGTCAGTGAAAGCGAGCCTAGTTCCTTTAAGTTGTAGCCCCTAAGTCCCCGATAAACTGAACCCCATTGTTTTGACATGATCTTGTTTTTTTCCCGACGTAGGGGGACTGAGGTGGATCACAAACTCTCGTATTTTTCTTTTACCGAGGGCACGCCCGGCAAACCAATCCCGGAGGGAGGAAAGACATCCGAGACGTCGCTGGAGAGAAGCCGAAACCCGGAAGGAGACGGGAAAGACCGAGGCCGTACACCCAGGAATCACTGCTTGTGTTCATTGTACAACTCAATAAAAACATATTATTTTCACAACCGGGCCTCATCCAGTCATTCAGGGCATCATTGTGGTGTCAGAAGTGGGATTGGTACGAGCCACCATGCCTACCCGACGTCCCCCCAGTAAGGAACCATACCGAGCAACAAGATGACCCAACCAATTCGGCTAGATGACATGCTAACACAGTTGGCCGAAGGTCAGCGGCACCTACAGCTTGTATTCTAGGCCCAGTCCACGGAAGCCAAGAAAGACAGGGAGCATCTCCAAGAGGCTGTACAAGCACAAGCTCGCCTCATGGCCCAGAACCAGGCACTTCAAGACTCGGACATACAGAGGCTAAACGATACAATCGCCAGTACGAAGGTACATCCTAATGTCCCAAGCTCTGTATTCCAAAAATACTGCGCTGGGGAAGACCCGGACTTCTTTTTCACGAATTTTGAAAGAGTAGCCAGCACAGCGCAATAGCCTGAAGAAAGGTGGGGCCAATATATTGCACCCTTGTTGTCTGGAGAACTTCAAACAGCTTACCAGGCTACAAACCCCGCTGGTAACACCCCATATGAGACCATAAAAAAGACTATTCTGGAGCGCCTGGGGAGTGACCAGGAATAGTACCCTACCCGTTTCCAAAAAGAAAAATTACAAACCCAGGATAACCCCAGAGCCTATTTTTACCGCATTCAAGCCCTGGACACACGATGGCTGCAGCCGCACACCTCGAGCAAAAAGGTAGTGGTAGAAAAATTCCTCTTAGAGCAATTCATCGAGGGCCTCTCCCAAACCCCCGGGCGTGGTTAAGGCCACATCCCAACCTGACGGTAACCAACGCTATTGAATTAGCATGCGCTCACCAGAGAAACCCGGAGGCACTGCCCTTCACTCCCAGAATACCCAATGCTGTCATCCACCATTGGAGAGTTGCAGCCCCGGGACCCCTGAACCCTGCTCTAAGACCTCTCATAGCCCCCCGACTCCTACCACGGTCCGTAGGAAAAGAGGGCGGTCAAGCACCCTAATGCTTCAACTGTGCAGAGTGGGGCCACATAGCCCGCAATTGCTCGCAAAAGACACCCAGTACCAAGCCCATGAAGGTCGGGTACACTCTGGGTAGAGTCCTATGGGCAGGAGAAGGCAAAGAGGCATGCCACTTAACCCTGGAGATTAACGGCATCACAACCCAAGTCCTGGTAGATTCCGGCTACAGACACTCAGTCATCTTGGAGGAACGAGTTCAAGGACACCAGTGGCAACAAGGGGAAAGAGTATCCATCACATGTGTCCATGGGGACCAAAAAGATTACCCAGTAGCAGTGGTAACCCTAAGAAACAGGGGACAGAAAGACCTGATACGAGTAGGAGCCATTCCACGGTTGGTGGAGGACATGATAATAGGGACAGATTACACAGCGTTTTCTGTTCTGCTCACAAGAGCCATAGAAGAAAGAGAGGCCCAATGCTGGTTGCAGGATGCCCCGCTATCCACTACAGTAATCACTTTGGGCGTGTATAAAGAGAAAAAATCCAGCAGAGAGAAAAGAGAACAAAGGAGGTTAGCAGTATCGAATGGTCAGGTTAATGTGCCCTCTACCTCCTCCTCAGGCACCGACATGGACCTCAGAACACCGTCCAGTTTCAGAGCCGAGCAAAAGGAAGATCCAGCGTTAGGTCATGCATGGGCCAGAAGCACATCTGATTAGGCCGATCAGGTAGGACCCTGTATTGTTACCCGGAAGAGTTTGTTATATATAAAGATAACCAAGTCTGAGGAAACAATCTATCAGCTACTGGTACCCCTTGCCTTTCGTACCCAGGTACTTTATCTGGCCCACAATGAAGCGGGTGGGGGTCACTATGGGAGAGAAAAAACTGAGGCATACCTGTTCAGTCGGTTCTATTGGCCCAGGGTCTTTTCTGATATCCGCAGATATTGTGCTGCGTGCGCCAAATGCCAGTTAACAAATCCACCGCACATACCCAAGGCTCCTTTGTGTCCTCTACTAATAATAGAGGTAACCTTCTCCCGGGTAGGGATGGACTCAGTCGTCCAAAACAACAAATCCACAAATGGGAACTACATCCTCAAGTTCTGATCCCATTGTTTCAAATGTGGGGCTATCCAGAAATAGATCTGTTCACAACACACCTCAACGCAAAATACCCAAACTTCGAATCCAGGTACCCCAACCCATCATCCAAAGGCAATGCGCTATGGATGAATTTGTCAGGCAGATTTGCGTACTTTTTTCCACCTCTCTCGCTAATTCCATTAGTGGTTCGGAAGCTCAAGCAACAGTCCCTCTCTCACAGTGATAATAGTGGCTCCTACATGGGCTGAACAGCCCTGGTTCACAACACTATTGGAACTATCAGTAGTTCCTCACCAAAGACTGCACCTCTCCCCCAAGCTTCTCACTCAGAACCATGGAGAGATAAGATATCCAGATCCCAATCAAGTCAACCTTGCGATCTGGCACCTGAAATCAGAGTTTGGCTACCTTAATCTCCCGACAGACTACATGAACGTCATTAAAGAGGCGAGACACCCTACCACTAGAGCATGCTACGCTGCAAAGTGGAAGCTATTTTGAATATACTGTACAAACAATCCAATCAATCCACTAGATGTTTCATTCCAAAACATAATTTGCTACCTATTACACTTACAGCATTGTAATTTAGCCTATACATCTATACGGTTAAATCTTGCTGCAATAGCCGCTTACCTACAAAACAGACAACATTTGTCTTTGTTTTGCGTGCCCGCTATCAAGGCCTTTATGGAAGGACTTAAAAGAATCATCCCTCCTAGACTTCTACCTTCTCCAATGTGGAATCTTAATATAGTTCTTAAAAGATTTAGGGGCCCACCATTTGAATCTCTATACAAATGTGGGCTACAATTTCTCAATTTGTTAAGTAGCCTTTCTCATAGCTGTCGCATCTCTCAGAAGAGTTGGTGAGCTCCAGGCACTAACTATACAAGAACCTTTTTACGAATTCATTAAAATAAAGTGGTTCTTTGGTCTAATCCCAAATTTCTACCCAAAGTAGTTTCTGCCTTTCATCTCAACCAGTCTGGTGAGCTACCCGTATTTTTCCCTCAACCAGACTCGGTGGCAGAACATGCTCTTCATACATTAAATGTTAAAAGAGCAATACTATATTACATTGAAAGAACTAAATCTTTTCAAAAAACAAAACAACTCTTTGTTGCTTTTTCACCACTGTATTAAGGCAATGCCATATTAAAAGCACGTATTGCACAGTGGACCGTTAAATGCATCCAGACTTGTTATATTAAAGCTAAACGCACATTAATAGTTCCCCCCTAGGGCACACTCGAAAAGCAAATTAGGAGCTTCTATGCCATTATTAGGAAAAATACCTTTAGATGACATCTGCAAAGCAGCAACAAGGTATACGCCACACACATTCATGAAGCACTATTGTTTAGATGTGTTAGCAAAACAACAAGCTAGTGTGGATCAGGCTGTTTTAAGAACACTATTTCAAACCACTGCCACAGACACAGGTCAGCCACCGCGTGAGATAACTGCTGTATAGTCTATGCTAAAGCATATGATCTACAGCTCATATCCCTCAAACGGAATATCCTACTTACCCAGTATGCATCTGTTCTTGGAATAATCAGCTGTAGAATCATATGCACCCACCCGCCACCCCCGGTACTGTTGTCTGTTGCAGTATCATCTTACCTAAATACAATATACATGGACTTTTCCTTCTACTCTTACTAACTTCATCATCACCCTTCCAACAAAACAATCTGGGGATGGAGCCGATACCCATGCCCACTATCACCGAAAGGAGGAGTCCCCTACCTCGTGACTAAAAGACTTCTTCCAACAATAACAAAGTGCAAACATCTGGACCCACCACCAGATGGCGAGCTATGGTAAAGCATATGAATCTACAGCTGTGTATGCCAAGAACAGATGCATACTGGGTAAGTAGCATTTTCCTTATCTTTTGCATCAACAGCTAGTTGGCTCAGCCTACACATATATTCGACTATACTTTACAGCAGGAGCTGCATATCCGCATAACAGACAACATTTATCCTTATTCAAAGTTCCAGTAATTAAAGCTTTTATCGAAGGCCTTAAAATAATACCACCCAGGGTACCACCTGCACCTGTCTGGAACCTTAACATTGTTCTCACAAGGCTTATGGGCCTACCTTTTGAGCCCTTACACAATTGTACTTTATAATTTCTTTCATGGAAGGTTGCCTTTCTAATTGCTATCACTTCATAAAGGCGTGTTGGAAAGCTACAGGCATTAACTTTTAAAGAACCTTGCTTTCAACTTCATAAAGATAGAGTGGTTCTTCATACAAACTCAAAATTCCTTCCTAAAGTAGTTTCTGCTTTTCATAATAACCAATCAGTTGAATTACCTGTGTTCCTCCCCAACCTGATTCAGTAACAGAAAGGGCTCCACACACACTTGATGTCAAAAGAACACTAGTATACTATATCGATAGAACAAAAGATTTTCGCTAAACAAAATAACTTTTTTGTTGCATTTGCTCCGTCTCAGTAGAGGAAATTCTATCTCTAAATCCGGTATTTCTAGCTGGATTATCACATGTATTCAAACTTTCTATGGTATAGCAAAAAAACTTTAACTATACCTATACCTCCTAGAGCACATTCTACTAGCAAAATAAGAGCATCTATGGACTTTTGCGTAACATTCCCAAAGCTGACCTATGTAGCGCTGATACACAGTGTACACCACACACATTTACAAAACATTATCGTGTGGATGAATTAGCACATCAACAAACTAATGTAGGACAAGCAGTGCTAAAAGCACTTTTTCTAACAACTGCAACACCCACTGGCTAGCCACCGCTTTGGAAGAATACTGCTATTCAATTGCAAACAATGTGTATCTACAACACACATGCTTCGAACAGATTATGTTACTTAACCTGTAAGCATCTGTTCTTGGCATGTAGAGCTGTACATTCTCCAGTATTGGGGTGTCTTTCATAGATTTACATGGCTGAATCATTCCCCGTCGTCGGAGTGGGAGTCCCACAGTACATAAAAAAGCAATAATATGCCTATAGAAAAACCAAAACCTTGGTAATAACAAACCAGGAAGTAGAGTAGCCCTAAGCTACAGTGTACAAAACTTCCACACTCGTGACTATCCTAGTCATTTTGTATAGACCAAACTACAGCCAATCAGGTGACGGCACCCACTAGAATGTTCTCCTCAGAGGCTCAGGCTCTCAGATTTTCTACTGCACGTCGTGTGAAGGGAGTCTCCCTGAGCTCTGCTCAGTTTCTTCTTACTTTGGTTGGGTTTTTACCTTCTAAAGATGTCTACTTCAAAGTACCTCTTTAGGGCTTGTGATTCTTATGGGAAGCTGAGGCTTTTTAAGGAGGATCCTCACAAGAAGTGTATATATTGTTTATATCCTGATCATGAGGTGAAGGAGTGTAAAATCTGCAGAACCTTTCCTCAGAAAACCCTCAGGAACAGAGAGGGTCATCTTCTCCTGTGGCTCCAACAGATCAAGGACCAGGATAACCCCGTTTCTGAGGTAGGGAGTATAGCCTCTGGGTCTACTATGTCCTCTAGAAAGAGGAAGACTGAGGTTGAGAAGGCTTATCCTGGGGCAAAGGTGTTGAAGAAAGCCAAATCTTCTCAGGATTCTGGTGTGCCTTCTACTTCAAAAAAGGTTTCTCCACCTGTAAAATCTGGTCCTGGTACGCCCCCAAGGAAGTCTGGAAAATCATCATCTTCCAAGACAGCTTCTCATAAAATTTTACCTCAGAGTAAGACTTTGGCCACTACAGCGTCGACGTCTCTTCACGTCAGCGCTTCTTCAACATCTATGGTGACATTCTCCTCACCAAGACCAGCTATGGTGATGTCGTCAGCCTCCTCACCGTTGACGCTGGTTCTCGTATCAATTCGTCCCATCTCATCGATGAAGATAGTGCCATCGATCGTCGACGCCCCTCCGTCGACGAAGATTCTAAAGATACCGTCGACGAGTATTTCGTCGTCAACACAGGCGTCGATGACTGTGATACCGTCGACGAGCTCATCGTCGACGAAGATCACTCGCACGTCGATGTCACCCTCGTCGACGAAGATCACCCTGCCGTAGACGACGACATCGTGGACAAAGAAATCGCTCCCGTCGACGACGTTCCCGTCGACGAAGATACTTCCGTCGACGACCTCATCGCCGATGAAGAAGAAAACACTCCCGTCAATGACGTCATCGTCGACGAAGATGGTATCGTCGACAGCCACACCGTCGACGAATGTTGCCATTCCACAGACGGATACTGTTTTTTCTGCGTCCACGACACCGACGACGGTGGCACCGTCGTCGCCTCCACTGTCAACTTGTTCAGAACTGCAAGTTTGGTCAGCCAAGCCGTCCTCAATTCCTATTCCTTCACAGTCTACTACAGCTTCATTGCTAGAGAGACGTGGATCATCCCTAACAGCTCTATCTCCATTAAAATTGCCAGATCAGTAGACTCTGAAGAGGATGAGGAATCCTACGAAGATGACAGTTTTCGTGCAGCCAGAAGCCCATCTGAGCTGCTTATAAAATACCAGGATGAAGAACCTGAAGAAGAGGAACAATTCCTCGAGCCTTCTGGTCGGGCTCCTGTGTCGGTGCCTTCCGCGCAGATGCCATTGGATCTACTACATAACCTGCAGTATATGTTGAGTGATTATTACCGCCGATTCCCACCTTCAGAATCAGGTCATTCAAGCCTCTCAACGCCTATGCCACAAGCATCTACGGCACCATTAAGACCACCAAGACAATCTTCTCCGCTGCCAACTTCGGAGACACAACCTACCATACCTCCCTCGCTAGTACCATCTCATCACACCCAGGATGATGTTACATCTGATGAGGAAAGAGAAGAGGGCGAGGTAGACGTCAAGTCAGTACTGTCTGAGTGGGACGACTATCAAGCGCAAACTCCTTCTCCAGCTGGTCCACCTGCGGCGGACTCTCCACCGGTAGACATTGCTACTTTTCATCAAAATATGGACAGGGCAACGAAAAGGTTTCTTATCACCATTGAGGCTAAACAGGATGAATGCTTCCTATATGATTTTAAGGATCTACCGCAAAGACAAGTGAAGACCATCCCAATAATTGACTTTATTTGGAAGGAGGGTTTGAAGATAATGGCCCGCCAAACTCTGCCCGCAGTACTACCTTGATTAGATAAAAAAATATAAGGCTTCTCTCACTTCACCGGCATGCCTTATTGGTCAAGCTAAGGCAGATTCAGTTGTTGCCCTGGCAGCTCAGAGGAGGTCCAGAAATCCTTCTTCGCAAATCACTGCTCCCCGGATAGAGAGGGAAGACGTCTCGACTCAATAGGCAAGAAGGTCTCGACTATAACGGCAACAACTGTCCGTGCCCCGAATGCCCTTGCAATACTTGGGAGGTATGACAGGCAGATGTGGTCCCACATAGCACCTTACATTGAGAAACTTCCGGAGCCTGAGAAGTCTGAGGCCAAGAAGATTTTGCACGAAGGTGAATGTGCATAGGCTGAAATAATTGATGCTGCGGTGGACGTGGCTGCTACAGGTTTGAGACAGCTGGCGGGTGCAGCTGTTCTGAGAAGGCAGGGATGGCTAAAATCTACATCCTTTCTCTGGGAGGTCCAGTCTAAGATCATGGACATGGCCTATGACGGAGAGTTCCTTTTCGGACAGCACGAGGATGAGGCTTTACAAGCCATAATGAAGGACACGGAAACAGCACGATCGCTAGGAACTCTGCAATTCCGTAAGTCTTCCTTTTGTGGTGCAAAAGGAAGAGACAATTTCTCAAACAGAGGAAGTTACTTGCAGCAGCGTTCATATAACAACATGCAGGGTAACCAAAGATCCCAACCGTACAGACAACAGATGTACGGTCAGAAAGGAAATAATTATTCCCAGACAAGGAGGAAGCCCTCTTATCGAGGAAGAGACACCCACAAGAGCAAATGAGGAGTACAACCTGCCACCACCTTTACCCAAACCAAATTTACAAATTGGAGGAAGAATATCCCACTTCTTATCAAATTGGTCCAAAATTACTACGGACAGATTGGTCCCATCAAGATGGCCGCAGTGTAGGAGCTACCCCGAGTAGCTCCCGGTTTGGGGATTACTAAATTGGTGATATCCCCGTCAAACCCCACTTACCGGCCCTCACTCCACCTGCCTTCTGGACCTGAGAGAGTTCTGCCACCGAATCTATCCGCGGAAGAGGAATAGGGCCGAAAAATTCTTACCTGCCAGCTCCGGTCACTGCAGTCACCTGGATCGCAACACCGCTCATCGCGCCTCCCACTCCCAGCTTGTGCCGCAGCTCAGGACGGAGTTGTTTCTGCCACCACGGACTCTCCGGCTCCTCTTTGGACGTGTTATCTTCCGGGTGCCCGAGGAGGATCCTCTAGCCAGGCGCACAGTCTCTCCCCGATACCTTGCTGAGCCAAAGCCGAGCTCCCGCCTGCAGCCGCTGATCAGTGGAGCCCTGGCTGTCACACGGCGCCCCCCACAACTTCGACTTCACCCGACTTCTGCCTATGGGCTGTTGTTGCTTGACTTACAGACCCGTGCTGAGGCCACCGGTACTACCTCGCTTCGACCCTCATCTGAGACCTGCTTCACGACGGTAGGCACTGATGCTGCGACTACCGACTACGAACTGCCGGCGCTGATCTCCCGCTATTGCTACCTGCTTTTGGTCCTACCCGGAGCCAGAATTGCCGATGCCTCGCAAGCCCCAGCACGGTGACCCTGCATTTCATCCTCCCTGCAGACCCCCGCCATCGATGACGATCCCCGCCTCATCCCGGCTTCCCTCAGCCTACATGAATTGGATTTGCTCTCGGTTTCCCTCCGCCAGGTAATTGCTTGTTTTTGTTGATCGCTTTTTCACCTTTGAATATCCGGGGCTGAGGTCTCCCTCACGCAAAATGGCGGCGCCCTAACAAGTCGAAGTACTTTCTCTCAGCCCCTCATAATCAATCACAAAACGAGTCCTATTTGCAAGCGCTTCCACTCGATTCTACGTTGTGGCCCTGGCGAGTGTGTTGTTTAGCGGGGGACACTTCACAACGCCTCTTTTTTGATCCGGTACCGAGCAATGCCTGACCTCAAAATGGTGGCAGTTTAAGACATTTTCGATCGCCTTCAATGCCTGACTTCAAAATGGCGAGCCTACCAATTCTTATTTACAACACTGAAATTGAGTGATTCTAGACTCATTACTGATCACCTATAACCTGGTTACCTGCACTATCCTCACTTGAAGACGTACCTGACTTTATCACGAAGGTGCTATAAAACTCTATGGTTACTTCTTGACTATTGCTGCTCTCTTGGCTCACTGAAGACATTTTTACCACTCATGCAGCTAATATGCTGACGCTTACCCCTCAAGCACCGCTTTTCTGAATGACGTGGGCCTTAAACCTACTGCCCACTGACCCGGCTTCCTACCAATGTACCCACCCCAAACCAACATGATGGGTCCGGATCTAACTGCCTCTGGGTCAAACATCTACACCCTGGTCTACCCCTCGAATCCCGCTAAAACCGCCACAAAAGCATTCAAACACCTCACCCTGAAAAACCATCCTGAGGCTCTGATCTCTGACCCACGTTTCTCTGCGGACAAAGGCACCATCACCAATGACCTCATCTTCTACTCGAAAAGAATTCCTGCCTGGCGCAATACCCTCTCTCTACTCCTCAATGTTCGCTTCTCCAGGAACATTCCTTATGGCACCAAGCTCTCAATAGGACCCTCGGTATCACTACAAGCTGACCTAACCATCACCCTTTACAAAAGTGGCATTGTACTGATCCAAGCCTCTACAAAAAACCTCTACAAATTCTCAGATCTTTATGCCACTCTCCGAAAACTTGTGCATGACACTGGAACGCCAACCAACACCCGGCCTGACGGTAATCTGTCCCCCCCACCCAATATTGAGCACACTCACCACCTCACTACTCCTATCGAACCCCCGATCGTCAGGGACCTGAGACCCTTGATTTCCCCCCTCCACGCTCCTCGCTTGGAGCACACTGTTTCCATCACAGCACACCTCAACCCCTTCAATCTTTCCACAACCCCCCCCGTTCGAAATAAACCCGGGACCCTCGGTCCCCTCCCCCCATGCCCCACCTCCGGACTTTAAGACCACCACATCCTCAGCGATCCTTGCTGATATGGGTCAAACCAGCCCTGCCAACACTCTATTTACCCCTTCTATGACTCTTAACTTTGTCCACCCTTGTCCTCCTAACCCCCCCTCCCTAGAAACGTCCCCTTCAGCTGGTCTAGCCAACCCGGCTATCACTCACACACCCCCTGCCATGTCCCCCAATACAGTCAACCCTTCCACCCTATCCTCCATAGTTGTCCGCCCTTGTCCCCTTAACCCCCTCTCCTCCTTTACGACATCCTCTTCAGCAGGTCAAGCCAGCACCGCTAACACCCACACCCCTACTTCCATGACTCCCAGCAAAGTCCACCCTACCACCCAATCCACCATAACTCCCAGCCCAACCCACCCCAACCCTCCTACCCCACCCCCATCTCATATATCTGTTCTCTACAGTCCAGAGCCTCCATAATAATTCAGAGTTGCCACTCCTCTATCCTCGACCTAACTAACCTCCTCCACCTCGCCGAATTATCCTTCGCAAACCTCATGCCTCAGCGGTCTCCTCCGCCCATCCCAGAACTGCGCAAACGCCCGCTACCAATAGCCTTAAGGCACCTTCGCCCTCGCAAGCACACTAGCTGTCTATCTGAGGAGGAAATCCTCGACCTCGCCCGCTCCTACAACTTTTGCCTGGCCACCACCGACTCCTCAGACCTCACTGAAAAGGAAATACAAGATATTCTCAAAGACCTCAATCCAGCCCTAATCCCTCCCTGCCCACCAGACGTGAGTGCAGCACACCCCATCTGCACGGTCGATATCGACCCACACAGACTAGCCCCCCGTTGCAATAGAAGAGCGATCAGTAGCAATCTTGCACCAGTACCCCTGACTGCCCCGACTCCTACTACCACCTCCCTCCCTGGTCTGACGGGACTCTTAATCAACTGGCGGGACGGCAGTTAAGCATGCCGTCGATGTCGCTGCTCTCATTCTGAACAATAACACCGACCTAGCCATCCTAACTGAATCATGGCTTAATGATGCATCTTCCCCATGCCTCGACCTCTTAGTACCCCCGAATTTTAACATAGCCAGACTAGACAGACCACTTAAGAAAAAAGGTGGCGGAATCGTCTGCATCTATCGCTCTAACCTCCTTGTCTCAGAGCTCTTAACGGATAACGCTGATTCCTGCGAATATCTAGCCCTCTCAGTCTGGAGCAACACCACCCACCCGTGCAACCTGCACACTTTTTACCACCCCCCAGGCAATAACAGTCAATTCACTGACTACTTAATGGAAATCTTCACGGCTAAATACTCCCCCAATACCAAAGACATATTCCTTGGTGACTTCAACCTGCACTGGAACGACCTTAAGGATCCTCATGCCAACGCCATTAAAGATCTTATGACCGATCTAGCCCTGACCCAAGCTTGCCCTCTCCCCACCCACTCGAAAGGGGCTACCCTTGACTGGATCATCTCCAACGACAAAACCGTCAAACTCCTATCCACCGACCCCTGCGACTGGTCAGACCACCATGCCATCGCCTTTCTCTTACCCTGCACCCTCAAAACACTGGCTCCTCAACCAGTGCTACCAAAACGCTGGGTCAGAGACACCAAAAACCTAGATCTAGTTGAACTTGAGACCCGTTGCAAATCCGAACCCCCCCCCCCCCACCCCCCCTCCCCTCCTCACATCACCTCAGTCAGTGACCTCAACGATCACTACACTGTTTCGATATCGAACATTTTTGATGACCTGGCCCCACTTAAACTAAAAAGGGCTCGAGTCAAAGATAACAACCCTTGGTTTACCGGTTCCCTCAACGACGAGAGAAGATCCCTCCGACAAGCCGAAAGAATTTGGAGACCGCACCCATCGGCAGTTCACCTGAAACTGCTTCGCCAGGCCAGAAATGCGTACAACAAAAACATCCTAAACTCAAAAAAAGAGTTTTTCAGAGCGGAACTAGGAAATGCCAAGAACAGGCCTCGGAAACTCTTTAAGATGATCAAACTCTAATCAAACAAACTGTCCAAAACAGCGAAAGAAAACCCCAAGTCTCATCTCCTCTGAAGATTTCTCCTCGTTTTTCGCAAACAAAATCCTAACCTTAGGTACCGAACTCAAAGCTGCCTCACTCCCCCCACCTACCACTGACCATCTGCCTCCCCCTATTACTGCTACCAACACAGCCCTCACCCAAGAATCTAGCGCACTGGTCCGAATTCTCACCCTACGACGAAGACTCTTGTCGCAAATATCCTTTCCTCCTTAAACCCGAACAACCATTTCAACGACCCACTCCCCTCGAACTGTCTTGCAACTATTACCAAATCCATCATTCCTTGCTGGACTGCAATAATCAACGCCTCGCTCCGGCAGGGATCAATCCCGATCTCGCTGAAAGCAGGCCAAGTCTTCCCCATTCTAAAAAAGCCATCGCTGGACCCAGCCTCCCCAGATAACTTTAGACCAATCTCCAACATTCCCCTCTTGGCGAAAGTGATTGAAAAATGTGTTCATATACAACTAAGTCACCACATCAGCAACTTCCACCTACTCGATGACTGCCAATCCGGCTTCAGACCGGGACAAAGCACTGAAACCACCATGCTCCACATTGTCGATGATGCTCTTCAAGCCCTGGACCAAAACAAAACTTGACTCCTAATCCTACTTGATCTATCCTCGTCCTTCGATACTGTCAACCACGAGATGCTACTGGAACGCCTCAAACTTAGGATGGGTTTAGATGGCACTGTACTTGCTTGGTTTAGCTCCTACCTCCAAAACCGATCTCAAAGATTCCTAATCAATGGTGAACTCTCCTCCTCCTCCGTGGCCACGGTGGGAGTCCCTCAAGGTTCAACGTTGTCCCCCACAGTTTGTAATCTCTATTTGGAACCCCTGGCCGAAATCCTTCGCAATGCAAATATCTCCTTCCATATGTACGCTGATGATACTCAGATCTACATAAAAATCTCATCTCTTGCAGTGATTCTCACCCTGAACGATGCCTTGAAGCTGACCGTCCGATGGCTCGCTTCAAACCAACTCAATCTCAATGCTAATAAAACTGAGTTCCTCCTAATCTCTCCGCCCCAGAGCAGCTCTGAGATTCAGACTTGGACCAAAGCTATCACAGCCTTAAACTGTTCCCCTACCATTGTGGACTCTGCCAAATCACTGGGCATCACCTTGGATTACAAACTAAACATGAGAAAACACATCAACGCAATGGCCAAATCTGCCATATTCCACCTGAGCTACCTATGGAAACTGAAACTCTTTCTAACCGCTCACGACCTAAAACTAGCAGTCCAATTGTTAGTTATCTCTCGGCTGGAATACGGTTGCTCCACCCTCTCCGGTTTACCCAAGGTCACTCTGGCATCCTTTAAAAGCCTGCCTCAACGCAGCCGCCAGACTACTCACTGGCTCTAGAAAATTCGATCACATCACCCCTCACCTGAAAGCGTTGAACTAGCTTCCCCTAGAGGTCGAGGATTCACTTCAAGATGGCATGCATCACGCACAAAGCCTTACGCTCCAACTCCCCGGCGTATCTAGCACAGAAATTTGTGATATCCGGAGGGAGCAGAAACTCACGATCGGCAAATAACTTCCTACTTAAGAAAAAAAAACTACAACCGGGCTTTCACCGGGACCGCTCCAAGAATATGGAACTCCTTCCCGCCTGACATCAGAAGTATCCACTCCCTGGCTCACTTAAAAAAAAGAGGCTAAATCCTTCCTCATGGGTAAATTCCTTGGATAACCCGCTCCACAGCCACCGAGAGACTTAATACCCTTGTGATATCCTGCTCTATTGTATGATCCTTTACTCTGTAAAGTACACTGTGGTATAGTATTCCTTTCCTGTCAGTCCCTTAACGTAAAGCATTTCCTGCAACCTCCTCCCTAATGTACAACCTTCTATTCTGAAAATTGTTCCTATGTTCAGCTTTCGCCCCCTCCCTCCTTTACACGCTCCCCTTTGACCCCCTGCCTACCTTTGATCCTTGACTCTGTATAACCCTCTGATAACCGTCTTTGTTACATTACGTTATGAACCTGTAAAGTGCTCTGATACCCTCACGGGTCAAGTTCGCGCTCTATAAAGCACAAAAATAAATAAATAAATAAATGTTTCCAGGGGCCACATTCTAGAATTTGTCAAAGCCCCTCCAAATTCTCCCCCAAAGTGTCCACCCCCAGCTCATCTCAAAGAGCTGTTCTTCCAAATATATATCTTGATTCGAAAAGGAGTTTTGAAAAAATGCCTCGATTGCAAAGAGGGAAAGGATTTTATTCTAGGTTTTTCCAAATTCGCAAGAAGTTGGGGGAATGGCGGCCCATCCTCGACCTGCGTACCGTCAACAAATACCTCAAAAAATTGTCCTTAAGAATGTTAACACTTCAAGAAATCCTTCAGTTTCTCTCAGAAGGGGATCACATGGCAACACTCGACCTTCAGGACGCATACTTCCATGTACCCATTCTTCCCAGGCACAAGAATTTTTAGGGTTCGAGGCATGTGGGCTGCTGAATTCATATCTGTGCATAGATCGCCGCCTAGTGTTGGGTCGGGATGATCGCACATTGTTGTCCTGGAAGAGTTTTCGAAGTATCACGAGATAGGTGGCTCCTTCCCTGGACTACAGTGCGCATGGGCATCGACTCCATCCTCAGATTGTTTTTTTCCGCCATTGGGTTCGGATGTATATTGGTTCCCTCTAGTCGGAATCGATTAAAATAACTTTCCTAAGACCAAAAGGTCTTTAGTACACGTCGGTATTGTCTTGCGTTCGGTGCCTAACTCTTCCAGCTCGGTTCCGAGCCGGATTCCATCACCCGCGTGCTTTCGACGCGGAGGGCCCAGTCGACGCCTCAGACCCTATCGACTGTTCATCATGGACCAAAGCCCGTTCAAAAGATGTCCCGTCTGCAACTCGAAGTATCCCCACATCGACGTCCACCCGGTGTGCAACAAGTGTCTGTCGCCGGACCACGATGAAGCCAGTTGCATGGCTTGTTCCCGCTTCAGGTCCAAGAAGACGCTTAAGCATCAACGCGCTTCGCGCCAGGAGGCCCAGCAGACTGCACCGGCGCCCCCGGGCATTTTCGATGACGGGGATGTCGAGGAAGGAGTTACCGGGAACATCGGTGACAACCTGTCGAATCCCGCGTCGGACGTCGACTACAACTACGATGCGGACACAGAAATGTTCGAAGCTGAAGAAGTCGTCGACGAGGTAGGGGACGACTACGGGTCCCTTGGGGCCATGGAGGATAGCTCGGACGAAGAGCTACCTCGCTCGGACACTGGAAATGTACCGATTCATAAGGCTTAGGTCGAGGGATCGCCATTAGGCCTTACCCAAGATCTTTCGATGGGTTCTACGGCCCCGCCTTCGGGCTCGGCCACGGACATTGCTATTGAGCCGCACCCTGGTAAATCGAAACCGAAAGCAAAACCTACGGTCTCGACACAAGATACAGCGCAGGTGCCCGCCTCGAAACCGAAAGTGCACATCACTCTGGTCGGATCCAAGGCCTCGGAGCCCTTGGCGCCGAAGAAGTAAAAGGGTATTGTCGAGCCGAAGGCTCAAGTCAAGGGCGTCAAGACGAAGTCTGCCGCGCCGAAAACTAAAGTCAAGGTGGTCGAGCTGATTAAGTCGGCGCCGAAGGCGGTCGACACCAACAAAGGACTCGGTGACCTGAAGAAAGGACTCTGCGACCCGTAAGTTCTCGAGACTCCGCGTCAACAGGACAGGGCCAAGAGCGGCCACCCCAAGAGTCCACTACTAGTGGGGCCTCGAAGGATCCCGTCGACTCTGCACGCCCGTCCGCCGCGTTCACCAAGAAGTTGACGGACTCCCTACAGCGCATCAGGGAGAAGACTTCGACGGTCGGACCAACAGATCCTCCACCTCCGAAGCCAGTCGAGAAACCTCACAAGGCGTCGACGCCCATTCACTTTACGTTGCCGCCGAAGGTGGCGCCGAAGGCTTTCACCCCTAAAGCGGTCGCCAGCGTCCCCGAGAAGGTGTCCTCAGTGCCGAAGTAGTCGACGGGGGCGTCCACCCTGAAGCATCGACAATCTTCGGTGGACGAACAGCATGAACAATTTATTGATGCCGAGACGGGCAGACTTTCCCTCCACAAGCGGAAAATTGCCCCGGAACAACCAGTGAAGTCCTACAAGATTCCCCTCAAGAGAAAGAAGGTCTCTGCTTCCACTCCTGTCCTGGTGGAACCAATTTCTCCACAGACTCTAGATGTCTCGCCCACTTACTCTGATGTGGACGCTGGGGAGGGGGACGATGAGGATGAGTACAGCTATCCTGTCTATACAGACCCTGATGATACCAATGAACCCTGGGCTGCTGGTGCTGACCCAGGTGACCCTCATTCTGGACAAGATACTCAACTCTATTCTATGAAGACGTCTCCTACAGAGGACTCTGCAGCATTCAATACCCTCATTGCAGCTAAAAATCACAACGTCCAGCTCCATGCTGACCCTATTGACGTCGATTTCCTTTTTGATACCTTTTCAGTCTCAAAGGACTGTAAAAACTCTACCTATGTTAAAAGGTGTCTTAAAACATGCTGGAGAGAAGAGCCTACCAGAGCAAGGGTGATCAATTCTAGGATTGAAAAAAAGTATAAGCCGGCGCCTACGGATCCTACCTATATTAAAGGACAGTTGCCTCTGGACTCTCTTGTCATCTCAAAAGCCCGGAAGAGTGCTAATTCTCAGACAACGGGTGATGCTCCTCCCCTAGACAAGGAATCTAAGGTCTTTGAGGCATCAGGGAAAAGGGTGGCAGCACAGGCTGCCAATATCTGGCGCATTTCCAATACACAAGCGCTTCTAGCGAGGTATGACAGGGCACACTATGACACACTGGAGACCCTGTTGCAACACCTGCCTGATGAATACAAGGAGGCAGCTGAGATGCTTATTCAAGAGGGGAAGCTGATCTCTAATGCTTCGATTAAGTGTGCACTGGACGCGGCTGACACTGCAGCCAGAGCGGTCAACACTAGTGTTATGCTGCGACAACCTGCATGGCTCAGAATCTCCAGATTTAAGCCGGAGATACAGACCACCATCCTTAATCAAACAGTGAATCCAGATCACCTGTTTGGCCCAGAGGTTGACACCACCTTAGAAAAGATTAAGAAGGACACGGAAACTGCTAAGTCCATGGGTGCCTTACAGTCCCAGCAATTCAGGGGTCGGTCTTTTCTTCGTTCAAGCACTAGAGGCGTTTCCAGAGGCCAACTCTCCCAAACAACGCAGTACTACAAGGGCAATACACAGTCCACATACACCAACAAAAGTTGAAGTGGATATTGTGGAAACAGCGCCAAGGGCAGAGGTCGTGGAAACAACAACTCCAGATCCTCTGCCACCAGCAAACAGTGACGCCTTGTCACTGCCCCCCGACCACACAACACCGGTCGAGGGGAGACTTCAGCAGTTCCTGCCGGTCTGGAGAACCATCACCACAGACAGGTGGGTCAGACAAATTATACAGTACGGTTATTGTCTGGAGTTAACATCCACTCCACCCAACATACCCCCAAGACACCGTCCTATGTCCGCCGAGCATTTGCACTTATTGCAGCAGGAAGTCCTAGTCATGCTGCAAAACGAGGCAATAGAGCTAGTGCCTGTGCAGGAAAGAGGCACAGGGGTTTACTCCCTGTACTTCTTGATACCAAAAAAGGACGGGTCCCTCAGACCCATACTGGACCTCAGACCCCTCAACCAGTACATCCTATCGGAGCACTTCCATATGCTGACCCTGCAGCAGGTACTCCCGTTGCTCAGTCAGGGGGATTTTCTCACAACTTTAGACCTAAAGGATGCGTATTTTCACATCCCGCTGCACCCATCACACAGAAAATACCTCCGGTTCACCATCCAAAACCAGCACTACCAGTTCAAGGTTTTGCCTTTCGGAGTCACCACGGCACCCAGGGTGTTTACAAAGTGCTTGGCGACAGTGGCGGCGCACCTAAGGAGACAGAACATTCACGTCTACCCTTATCTGGACGACTGGCTCATTCAGGCAAAGTCAGCCCAGCAGTGTGCCGCTCACGTTTCCCACGCCATTTACCTCCTTCACGATCTGGGATTCTCACTGAATTACCCAAAGTCCCACCTCCAGCCCGCCCACATACGGCAGTATCTGGGTGCGACAATAAACACTCTGGCAGCCACAGCACAGCCAAATTCAGTGAGGGTCAGCAGCATTTAATCGCTGATACAACGATTCAAACCCCAGAACTCGCTTCCAGCGCGAGTGTTCATGCTGTTGATAGGCATGATGGCCTTCTGCATCTCCATAGTCCCGCACGCGAGACTACACATGCGTCCGCTTCAGGAGTGCTCAGCACGTCAGCGGACTCAGGTTCACGGACAGTTGAAAGACCTAGTGTTGGTGAGCGGTCGGGCATACAACTCTCTGCATTGGTGGAATCCACGAAACCTTTGCAAAGGACGACCGTTCCAAGAGCCTGTGCCACAGGTCATCCTGACGACGGACGCTTCTCTCCAGGGATGGGGAGCTCATGTACTCCATTACACTGTGCAGGGACTATGGACACCACAGCAAAGGAAGATGCACATCAATGTTCTGGAACTGATGGCAATCTTCATGGCACTGAAGGCCTTCGAAGTACATCTGTGCAACAAGGTCGTGTTGATCCGGACGGACAACATGACGGCCATGTACTACATTCAGAAGCAGGGAGGAACACACTCTCCGCAGTGGTCTCATCTGGCTCAGAGCATGTGGAAGTGGGCCATTCAGAGGAACATCTTCCTCATGGCAGAACACCTCCCGGGCAAGGACAATCCGATGGCGGACCTGCTCAGCAGGTACAGCCACCAAATGCACGAGTGGGAGATACACCCATCAGTACTCCAACCGTACTTCCAAAGGTGGGGTCATCCATAGATAGACCTGCTCGCCACAAGGGAGAACGCAAAATGCCAAAGCTTCGCCGCCAGGTTCCCACACCCACAGTCGCAGGGCAATGCGATATGGATGAACTGGTCAGGCAAATTTGCGTACGCTTTTCCCCCAGCACCTCTGATACCGCTGGTGGCACGCAAGCTCTGGCAGCACTCGATGACTCTCATCCTGGTCTCTCCGACGTGGGCTCGCCAACCATGGTACACCACGTTTCTAGAACTGTCCGTGGTACCGCATCAAAGGCTACGCCTCACACCCAGCCTTCTGACGCAGAGCCATGGCGACATTCAGCATCCAGATCCGCAACAGCTCAACCTGGCGATCTGGCTCCTGAGGTCTTAGAGTTTGGCTACCTAAACTTGCCTCCTGACTGTATGGACATCATCCGGGAGGCGAGGAAGCCCACCACAAGAGCATGCTATGCGGCAAAGTGGAAGCGGTTTGTCATTTATTGTGCAGACCACAACATTAACCCGCTAGATGTGTCTATTCAGAACATCATTTGTTATCTTTTCCATATGTACAAATGTAATCTGGCCTATGCTTCCATCCGCATACATCTATCCTCAATGGCCGCTTATCTCCAGAACAGGCAGCACCTCTCACTATTCAGGGTGCCTGCCATTAAAGCCTTTCTAGAAGGACTCAAACGAGTCATTCCTTCGCGGATTCCACCAGCCCCGGAGTGGAACCTCAATGTGGTCCTCACCCGGCTGATGGGTCCTCCCTTTGAACCACTGCCTTCCTGCGAGATTCAATTCTTGACATTGAAGGTGGCTTTCCTTATAGCGATTACATCGCTGCGACGAGTTAGTGAGCTCCAAGCACTAACTATTCAAGAGCCATTTATTCAAATTCATTCTAACAGGGTGGTGCTTCGCACTAACCCTAAATTCCTTCCTAAGGTAGTGTCTCAATTCCTTATTAACCAAACTATTGAATTGCTGTTTTCTTCCAAAATCCTGAGTCATTGGCGGAGAGAATGCTCCACGCCCTTGACGTCAAAAGGGCCCTGATGTATTACATTGATAGGACCAAGGATTTTTGGAGAACTAAACAACTCTTTGTTGCCTTTGCGCCACAACACAAAGGTAAGCCCATTTCCAAAGCTGGTATAGCTAGGTGGATCATTAACTGTTTTCAGATCTGCTATCTGAAAGCCAAACGTACTCTCACCATTCCACCAAGGGCCCATTCCACCAGAAAGTTGGGGTCCGCCATGGCTTTCCTTGGAAATATTCCTTTGGAGGACATATGTAGAGCAGCCACATGGTCTACCACACACACATTTACAAAGCATTATTGTGTTGATGTGCACTTCAAACAGCAGGCAGCTGTAGGGCAGGCTGTTCTAAAAACACTTTTCCAAACTGCTGCAGCTGGCACGGGCGGCCGCCGTTAATGGAGGGACTGCTATGTATTCTATGCACAGATATGAATTCTGCAGCCCACATGCCTCGAACCGAATATGCTACTTACCAGTATGCATCTGTTCTTGGCATGTAGGGCAGCTGACATTCATATCGCCCGCCCTTCTCCCCGGCGCCTGTAGCAGCTGCAGAACTCACATATATTTCTAGCATGGTCATCATTCACTTAGTTTCACTCCATCTTGGCCACAATGGCTAAAAACAATCTGAGGATGGAGTCGATGCCCATGCACACTGTAGTCCAGGGGAGGAGCCACCTATCTCGTGATACTTTGAAGACTCTTCCAGGACAACAATGTGCGATCATCCGGACCCAACACTAGGCGGCGATCTATGCACAGATATGAATGTCAGCAGCCCTATATGCCAAGAACAGATGCATACTGGTAAGTAGCATATTCGTTCAGAGTGGCTGGCAGGGACTTTCAGTTCAAAGTTCTTCCTTTTGGACTGCGTTCAGCCCCCAGAGTTTTTACAAAGATGTTTTCTCCGATAGCAGCTCATCTTCGATTGCAAGAAATTCAAATTTCCCATATTTGGACGACTGCCTTATCAAGGCCAGTTCTCTAGTCACAGCAGAAGTTCACGTTCAAAGGTGCCTGTCACTTTTCCAGAGCCTGCATTTCTCAGTAAATTTTGAAAAGTCTCATCTGACTCCATCCCAAAGGAATTCCTTCTTGGGAGCAACGCTGGACACGCAACTCGCCCGAGTGTTTGTTTAAAAAAAAAGACAGATCAAGATCCACAGGATGGCTTCCATATTGCTGAAAAAAGAGTGTGCTTCTGTCCGCAAGTTCGTCTTTCCCAGGGAGGATCTCGTCCTGTGTCCCTCTCATCCCCAATTGTCATCTAAGGATGAGGCTCTTGCAGGAAGAACTCAGTCTTCAGTGGGTGCAAGTGGTAGGATCATTCGAGGACATAATCAGCATAACTCCTCGGATGAGGAACTCCATTCAATGGTGGATGCAAACGTGCAACCTGCAGGTGGGATGTGCATTCCTGACCGAGGTACCCAGTTTCATCGTTACCACGGATGCTTCTCTGGAGGGTTGGGGCGCACACCTCCAGGTAATGACACTCAATGGGAAATGGAACGTACAACAGAAAAAGTGGCACATAAACCTCCTAGAGCTACAAGCCATTTTTCTCGCTATAAAGTCCTTTCAAAAGATCATCGAGGGTTCCACGGTTCTAATTCGAACAGACAATACGACCAGCATGCATTACCTGAACAAACAGGGAGGCACAAGGTCGGCCCGGTTATCTCGTTAAGCACAAGAGATCTGGAATTGGGCTCTGGATCACGACATCAATCTTTCAGCGATCCATGTTCCAGGGGTTTCCAATGTGCTAGCGGACTCCCTCAGCAGGTCTGCTGTAACCAATCACGAATGGGAGATCCATCAGCCAACCCTGGATCGAGTATTCCGAGAGTGGGGTCGCCCCGACCTGGATTTGTTTGCGACAAATCAGAACCGGAAATGCAGACGCTTTGCAAGCTGGATTCCCCACAAGAACTCTTGCGGGGATGCCCTTTCGATCAACTGGTTTTGAATATTTGCATACGCCTTTCCATCCATTCCCTTTTATCCCCAAGGTCATCAGGAAGATGAATAGACAACCATGTCGTCTAATTCTGATCGCTCCAAGGTGGCCCTGACAGTATTGGTTCACCGAAATTCTCCTCCTCTCTGAGTGCAGTCCAATCCAACTGCCACAACTACCGGATCTCCTGACCACTCAAGGGGGCCAAGGGTGCCATCTGGACGCAGCTTCCTTAAAATTGTCAGCTTGGTTCCTCAGCACAATGAGTTCGCCCACTTAGACATCCCTGCAGATTGTCAAGACGTTCTGGCCAATGCTACCGTGCCAGCCACGATAAAAACTGCAAGCTCAAATGGAAGCGTTTTTGTGTCTGGTGTCGCTCTGCTAATCTGCATCCCATCCATTCTAAACCAAAAGAGATCTTGCCTTTCTTTCTTCATCTGGCTAGGTCAGGTGTATTGCATTCAACTCTAAAAGTATTTCTGGCAGCCATTTCCAGATTCCGTCAGGACGGATCAAACTCTCTCTTTTCTTCAAGGATAATTCAGCAATTTTTTAAAGGATTATTCCGTATGTTTCCTCCAATTCGACGTCCACCTCCATGGCATTTGAATGTGGTGCTTGCTCAACTCATGCGTCAACCCTTTGAGCCCATTCTAAAATTGATCTCAAATTTCTTTCATGGAAGGTCTCTTTACTCTTGGCTTTGACGTCAGCTATAAGGGTCAGTGACATTCAAGCATTCACTTCAAAATCTCCTTTCTTGCAATTTATTTCAGATTCTGTAATGCTACGTTCTAATCCTAGGTACAAGCCCAAAGTTCCATCTGACTTTCATCTTAATGAGCCGGTGATTCTCGAAACATTTTTTCCAAATCCACAATCAGCGGCTGAAAGAGCTTTACACGGACATCGGATGTCTCAAGTTCTACCTTCAAAGAACAGCCACTATTCGCAAGAAAGACCAACTGTTTGTGACCTATGGAAGACTGCGCAAGGGATGCGCGGTATCCAAACAAACTATACCCGATGGGTTTCCTCAGCAATTGGACTCTGTAATCAACAAGCAGGAAGACCCTTCCAGTCTTTACCAAGAGCGCATTCTACAAGAGCGGTATCCTCTTCCACCGCTATTTTCACGGGTGTTCCTCGTCTTCAGATCTGCAGAGCTGCAACTTGGTCCAGCAGGCACACTTTTACCAGACACTACTGTTTGGACTCGGCCAGTGATGCAGATGCTTCGGTGGGAAGAGCAGTTCTTCGCAATCTTTTCAAATAGGTGAGCCTCTGTTCTCCCTCCTCCTCTATGCTCTTTTTAGATGCTTCTTGTTGTTTGGCTATTTATGCATCTATCCTATGATACAATAAGCGTCTAATGAGCATGATATTCTTTAGTACTGCTATCTACTCTGATTCTGGCATGTGAATCTATGAAAGACACCCCAATACTGGAGAAGATTAATAGTTACTTCCCTGTAATCTGTGGTTCTCCAGTATTGGTGTCTTTCATAGATTCACATGCACCCGCTCACCTCTCCATAGAGGCTCCCTCAGGCAATTATTTTGGTTTCACTCCTGTGCGAGAAAATCTGAGAGCCTGATCCTCTGAGGAGAACGTTCTGGTGGGTGCTGTCGCCTGATTGGCTGCAGTTTGGTCTATACAAAATGACTAGGATAGTCATGAGTGTGGACATTTTGTACACTGTATCTTAGGGCTACTTTACTTCCTGGTTTGTTATTACCAAGGTTTTGGTTTTTCAATAGGCATATTATTGCTTTTTTATGTACCGTGGGACTCCCACTTTGACGACGGGGAATGATTAAGGCATGTGAATCTATGAAAGACACAAATACTGGAGAACCACAGATTACAGGTAAGTAAATATTGTTCTTCACATCCCTCCTCCGCGGACTCCTGTGGTTGTTGGCAGTTCTTATTATTCACATTATTACGCATGGACATCTCTGTACTACACTTACCTACTCCATTCTCACCCTCTTGCTGGAAAACAGTCTAATAATGGAGTCAATGCCCATGCGCAGTATCACCGAAGGGAGGAGTCCACTTACCTTGCGATTGGAAAATACTTCTTCGAAGAAAAACAACTTGCAAACATTAAGACCCAACTCTAGATGGCAGGAGTACGCAAAGCATGTTAATGTACTGCTCTACATGCCAAGAACAGATGCTTACAGGGTAAGTAACATAATCCTTTCTGGGGATGTCCAGACATCACTCATGGACATGCCCTTTGATGGCTCTTTTCTTCGGAGACAAGGCGGATTTGACGCTGGAGTGCTATAAGGAGAGCAGAGTTACGGCCAAGTCCTTGGGCCTTTGCATGACCCCTCGTTTTCCTCAATGTGCCTTTTGCTTCTTTCGTGGCCATGAAAGGGGTTGTACAGCAGTGCCCCTACCTTTCTTGCCACCACAGTGCACAAGCTTTCTAACCTCTGTATGGCCTTGGATGCGACTCATACCAGCCCCGTGGGTCGGCGGCTAGTGGTTGGGTCTGTCCTCCAACCCCCAGATCTGCAGCGGCCTCTAAGCCCTCTGAAACTTCCCCCTTACCAACATAGGCACCAGTGGGCAGCAGGATTCGCCATCACCTCTACCACTAACAGTCCATAACATAGGACAGATGAGTTTTGCAGATTGTCCGAAGGGGCTACTCCCTCCCTTTTGAGACTACCCCTCCCTCCATGCCACCTACTTAACGGCATGCTGATGGATGACCACATATCTCTTCTCCGGCAAGAAGTGACAGCTTTTTTGGCCAAGGGATCCATAGAGAGGTTCCGATGACAGAAGCGGTTTGTGGTTGTGATTCCCGCTTCTTTCTGGTGCCCAAGAAGGATGGAGGCCTTCATCTTATCTTAGAACTGCTCTCTCTCTAGCTCAGGTTCTGTATGTGCTGGACCCAGGAGACTGGATAGTAACGTTGGACTTGCATGAGACATATTTCCACCTTCCCTTCCTGCCTGGCCCATATGTTACCTGCGGTTCACAGTGAGCCACAAGCACTTTCAGTTCGCTGTGCTCATCCTTGGCCTCACTTGCGCCAAGGTGATGGCGTTGGTTGCAGCTCATATGCACAGATCAGGAATCTCAGTCTTCCCCTATCTCTTTGACTTGCTGTTGAAGGCAGGCTCGCCACAGAGTGTTGTCTCTCACCTCCAAACTATGGCGGATCTCCTGCATTTGCTCGGGTTCACCAACAACGTACCTAAGTAACACCTGACTCCCTCTCAGGACGCTACCTTTCATTGGAGGAGTTCTGGACACAGTGCAGTTTCTGCCCTATCCTTCCGAATGAAGAGTGCAGGATATTCAGGCTATGATGCCAATGTTTCAGCCTCAATCCTGGAATTCAGTGAGACTGTCTTTGAGGCTTCTGGGCCTCATGGTCTCCAGCTGGTGACGCATGCCTGTTGGCATATGCTGGCTCTGCAGTGGGCCCTGAAGTTCCAGTGGGTGTAGTGTAGGAAGGTGGATATCTGACTATATGGTTACCCCGACTTTTTTGCCTAGTGTTTCGCTGGTTTTCCACTTAGTTGGCCTGGGATCCTGCTAATCAGGGCCCCAGGCTATCTGCTCTCACTGTAAAATGGACTCCAGGTACTTTAGGTACATCTCCAATTGGATATTTGGTCACCTTATGAGCCCCTGTATAGTGTACCATAGGTACCCAGGGCATAGGTGCATCCAAGGCCTACCAGGGGCTGCAGCATGTATTATGCCACCCCTGGCTGGCCATCCAAACTGACACAACTGGCTGATCACTCGGCTGGGGCAAGGTTGTGTAATCACCCCTTGCTTAGGTATAGTATCCCTCTACCTACCATTATATATAGACACATATATACCTATAAGTCACTCCTATGGCAGGCCTTGACAATCCTGAAGGCAGAGTGCTTGGTTTTATGTGAGATGGTGCTCTAGCATGAGCTGAGCCTGTCTGAAGCTTTCGGAACCATGCCCTTATAGCGGTTATATGATATAGCCAGATAGCGCAGCGGACGCAACTAGTACCCGGTGGCAGAGGGTGGTTGCTAGGTGTGCGTGTGGTGCGCGAGCACTCTTGCCTACTGCATTGCTTTTAACGATAACTTTTAAAATTGTATTACTTTGCTACAGCTGTGTTTTCTTTCCTTGCCTGTTCACCCCCAGTCCGACACGGCTGTGTGCCGATTGTTGGGAGGGCTTCCGGGGTCGTTTCCACTTCCGGCAAACATCGTAGGTCAGCGCTCTAGCTTTTGCGCGGAGACCTATTTAACCCAGGGCCCGTGCGCACGCTCAGCGGACGCGACTAGTACCCTGTGGAAAAGGGTGGTTGCTAGCTGTGCGTGTGGTGTGCGAGCACTCTTGCTACTTCATTGCTTTTAACAATAACTTTTAAAATTGTAGGGGGGGGCGCTAGAGGGCGCCGGACAAGATGGCCGCACTCCTGTGAGGCTCCGTCTAAGACCATTCAACATTTGCTGAAATATCCTATTTCCCCGGCGCCTTTGCCCTACACACCGGCGGAGCTTGGTCCGCTGTCCTCGGAGACTCACCGGGGCGATCGGCGAGGCGATTACAGCTGTCCTGAGGGCGCCCGGAGCTGAGCGGTCCCAGGCCGGGACGTGGACGACACGGTCTCCGGCGGGCACTGAGCGGAAGCCCCGCTACGATCTAGGCCCTTGCTGCCGTTGCTTCCGGCGGGAGCGGAGCCCTGGTGACGGCGATTCGTGGCAGTGGTGGCAGGGAGGCGGCGCTGACAACGAGATCCCCCGGGAAGGCTGCGACGCTTCGGACGGCCTGGACTTGGCCCTGCTGGTCCTGGTGAGTGGGGCGTGGGATCTACGCTAGCCCGGCGCTGCGGAGGTGACGCTAGGCCGCGGTAGCCCGCGCCGGGCGGGCCGGGGAGGGGGTCGGCTGGGAGCGGAGCGGCTGGGGGGGGTCAGGAGATCAAGCGGAGCCGCGCTTTCGGCTGCCAGCGGGAGAGCACATCGCCACACACGGGGCACTGGGAGTCCTGCTGAGCTGGATAGGACGGGCCTATACAGCGTCCGCCATCTTGAGGCCTCCTTCCACCTGGCTGCTGTTTGATGCACACCAGTGATCGGCACTTCGCCTGCGCTGCCTCACCAGCTACCGGCACTGTCGGAGAGGAGACGCAGACCTGGGGGGCCCCTCTGTGCTGCCTTACTGTTGCCTTGGACACTGAGCTTTCCTGCTTACATCAGCACTGTGGGCCTGTACGGAGATTGCCTGGTGCACCTAGCCTTCTGGGGTGACGGTCCTACCTGACCCGGCCTGGGGTACACATCGGCCTGGACCTGGGCATAATTCGCAGGGCGCGGCGGCTGATATCTATGCTGATAGCGTTTTGGAAGACTTACCTGTGCAAACTATCCTACATAGCTGAGTCTTGGGCCACGCTGAGTTAGATCACAGTCATGGGCAGGCCTGATAGAAACCAGCCAAAAATTAACTTTGATGCAAAAAAGACTGCGCATTCCTCCTCACAGGCGCCAGCGGACACCGACCAGGGTGGGGCTGTTGGTGGTGCGCCCAATCTGGAATCCACACTGGTGGCTATGCAGAAGACTCTGCAATCTATTGAGGGCACCATGGAGTCTGTGAATCATCGTCTAGATCAGATGGCGACACAATTTGACCGTCAGAATGAACGGATGGGTGAGGTGGAACAGCGAGTTTCCGCCACGGAGGATGGTCTGGCCACGGTCTCGTCCAAGGTCTTTAATATGGAAAGAGTGCTGGCGGTCATACAAGCGAAGAATGAGGAGTTAGAAGGGAGGTCCAGGCGGAACAACGTTCGCGTTACAGGCCTGCCGGAATCTACAAACGTGGGGCGCATGGAGGACTTCATGGAGTGCATGATCATCGACATCTTTGGGGCTGACCAGCTATCCCGTGTCTTCATTGTAGAGCGAGCGCATCGGTCCCTGGCTAAGAAGCCTCCGCCGGGAGCACCGCCGAGGCCCATTGTGGCAAGGATCCTGAACTATAGGGACCGGGACACTATTCTACGGCTCGCGAGGGAGAAGGGCTCCATAGACTATCAAGGTAACAAACTGGAGTTTTATCCCGACTTCACCATGGCAGTACAGACGGCACGTAAGGAGTTCGCGTCGGTGAAACAATTGCTGAGGGCGGAGACCATTGCTTATGCCATGCTGTACCCTGCGCGTCTTCGGATTGGGCCTCCATCGGATAACAAGATTTTCTCTTCCCCCAAGGCAGCGCTGGACTATGCCAAAAAACTGAAGAAACGTGCTAAAGAACCGCCTGGACGTCATGAAGGGGATGATGAAAGGCTGGACGAGTAGGCCTGACTTGCATTGCACTGCTGACTGAGATGATGGGGGAAAGGCGGGGCACTGCATAAGGTTCCCTTTATTACGGAGTATGCAGTAATAGCTGAGGACACACTCTGGCGTTACAGCCCCTGGTACTAGGCATGGGCGGAAAATCCGTTCCGTTCGCGGATTTTGCGGATTTTCGGGAAATCCGCGAGATTCGCGAATCTCCCGCAAAATCCGCAAATCCGCGAGCAGCGGATTTTGCTCGCACTCCTCGCACTGTTCGCGTGAGTTCGCGTGAGTTCGCGCCCCGCGAATAAGTGCAAAATTGCAGAAATACGATCTTAGCAAAACTGAAAGTAACTACTTACCAGGTTCAAAAGTTCAGGCTCATCATTTGTAGCCATTTCCTCTAGTGCTTCCTGAGGGGCCCCTCCAGAGTTCAGTTGCCAGTTGAAACTATTATGTGACCCTGCTCTGAACCTCAGAATAGTTACACATATGCCACAAAGGTCCTGAATTACAGCTAAGGGAGACAAGCAGGAGCCAGGCTGGAAGTTAAAATCCATTAATCAGCCCCTAATTCATTATTGTCAGTTGGGGCAGGGCAGGTGTTGTAACTAATTTTGCAACAATGAAAGCACTTAGCAAGTGCAAAAGATCACTAATCAGGGCGCACTAAGGAAGCAGGTGCCAGCTAAAAAAATATTCTGTGACACATTAATCAGCCCCAAATTAATTCAGGTCACTTGAGGCAGGGAAGGTGTGCTTTGCTTTGCCGAAAATAATGTACACTGGACAACCAGAGGGTGTGGTGATGAAACAGAGGGTGGCATGGGTGGGCCAGAGGGTGGCATGAGTAGTCAGAGAGTGGCAGTGGTGACAGAGAGTGGCAGTGATGAAGAAGAGTGTCCCAAACAGGCTGGACACGTAGAAACAACAAGTTCGCGAAACTTGCGACCCGACAGGTAAGTTCGCAATTTGCGAAAGTGTACAAAACCCTCGCGAACTGGCAGAAACACGGGCGAACACAAAAAAAATAAAAATTCGCGGGAATTCGCGGATTTTGCGGATTGCGAATCCGTAAATCCGCAAAATTCGCGAACGCGAGATCCGCAAAATTCGCTCATGCTTACCTGGTACCCTTTGCGTTATTGCTCTGTATGTTGCGCGAGGGGGGGGCTATGGGGAATATTGTCCTTGCTGAAGCTGCCACCCCGCAGTAGCGGGGGCTCTCTGATAGTGGAACTCGGCTCAATGGGGCTGTTGTGTAATGTGTGCTGCCGCGCTGGATGTGATTGCCTTTCTGGGACTAGGGCGATGTTATAGGGAGCAGACCGCTTTCAGGGGCGCCCAGTGCCATGTGTTGTTATATGAATGCCTTCGGGTCTAATGCTTTGACCGTGGGGGTGGGTAGAGGGGTTGGGGTTGTTGTCAACGACAATGGTCTACACTCTCGTCAGTTTTGGCGGGGGTGGCGCGCCACTACGCCTCCAGACAAGGGAGATCTCCAAATGTGGCTGTTTGCATTGTTGGGGGTTGCAAAGGGGGGGGGGCACGGGGAGGCTTTGGCAAGTTGGGAGTGCTGAAGTGGGCGGTGGGATGGGGATGGGATGTTGCAACTGGTTGGGTTGTTGATGTTTTTCCTGGTCAAGGGGATTGAGTCTGAATCATCTTTGCATTGTATGTGGGGCTGCAGTAAGTGGCTCTGGGACTTTCCAAGCGCCAATGGGGCTATATCCAGGAGGAAGAAGGGAGGGGGATGGTTTAGAGGGCAGGGGATGCCGAGGGTAAATGCACTACTGAGATACTTCCACCTTGGGCGATATGGATAGGGGAGGCACCATCATGTGTGCTACTTGGAATGTGCGAGGGCTGAACAAGCCACAGAAAACTAGACAAATGCTTGCCTTCTTAAATAGACATGGGGTACAGGTGGTATTTCTACAGGAGACGCATCTCAAGGGGGCGGCGGCCGAAATGGTGGGAAAACAGTGGGCGGGTGCGAGGTGGGCCACGTCCTATTCATCCTATGCCCGTGGGGTAATGATTCTGATAAAAAAGGGTATTCCATTTGAAGTGTTACATGAGGAGGTCGATCAGGATGGAAGATATATTGTTGTGCAGGGTAAACTGTGTGGCACTTTGATCACGCTTCTCAATGTCTATGGTCCTAATATAGATGACCCTGATTTTTTCATTGCACTCTGGAACAAACTGTACACTCTACCACCGTCAGCTATTGTCTGTGGGGGGGACTGGAACATCACATTGGATTCTGAGTTGGATAGGAGACACGACCGGCCTTGCGAGCATAAGAGAGGGACGGATGCGGTGCGCGAGGGTATGAATGGGCTGCAATTGTTGGATGTTTGGCGCTTGCAGAATCTTTGCAGGCGGGAGGGGACTTGCTACACATCTGTACACAATACGTGGTCGAGATTGGACTATTGGTTGTTGACCCGAGATGTGAGTGGATGGGTGCTGAATGTGGAACACCTGCCCCGAACACTTTCGGACCATGCCCCTGTCGCTCTGAAGCTGCGGATTCCTACTCATGCTCCTGCCCCATTTACCTGGCGACTCTCCCCTGGAGTGTTAACGGATCAGGTGTTGTGCGAGCGCTTGAGGCAGATAATTGAGGAATTCTTCGAGACCAATGTGGGCTCTGTAGATAGTATGGTCACGGTGTGGGAGGCCTTTAAGGTCTCGGTGAGGGGTGCATGTATCGGGTTGCGGTCCGGGGTCCTCACGTCCATCAGAGACTCTATGTCCAGACTGGAGAGGGAGATGTTGGCTTTAGAACGTCGACTGGAGGAAGGGGACGACAGCACATCACTAGCAGATGTTAGGACAAAGGTCACGGAATATAATGAATTAGCCGACCAGGAGGTGAAATTTCTCTCCAAACGAGCTACAGCCAGATATTATGGTGAGGGGGATAGGCCGGGCAGGGGACTAGCTGACAGAATTCGGGACCCTTGGGCTAGGCACTGCACTGTGTTGGAAATTGAGGACCAGGGTAATGTGGTGACTACGTCAGATGGCATACTTGACTGCTTCTCGAGACACTATGCGCAACTCTATGAACATAGAGAAACGGCGGACGGGGCAGAAATATCGCGGTATTTGGAGGATGTAGCGCTGGTGTGGCTCTCCAGGGGTCAACAGGAATTCCTAATGCATCATGTCACCGAGGCGGAATTCAGAGACGCGATAGCTGCCCTGCCGAATGGGAAGGCAGCTGGCACAGATGGCCTGCCCGCCGAATTTTATAAAACATATGCGGATCTACTTAGTCCGCGACTAGCCATGGTCCTAGAAGAAGCTTTTGAATGCGGACAACTTCCAGGTACTATGAAAGAGGCACTATTGGTGGCGCTTCCTAAGCCCGGAAAGCCGCTAAATAGGTGCGAATCATACCGTCCTTTATCACTAATAAACACTGATGTTAAAATAATAGCCAAAGTGCTAGCCACGGGACTGCGCTTTCTTCTGCCGGTTATGGTATTACCCGATCAGTCGGGGTTTATCCCCCTCCGATCCACCACTCACAACCTGAGAACCTTGTTCGCAGTACTACATCTCCTTAAGCCGGACCTGGCCGCGGTGGCAGTTATGCTTGATGCCGCCAAGGCTTTTGATTCAGTGGCGTGGAAGTATATGCTGGCCGTTCTGCATCGGATGGGAGTACCTCTCTTCTTCACGTCACTAATCGCCCTGTTGTATAATGCACCCACGGCGAGGGCCAGGGTTAATGGTCACGTTTCTGCCTCCTTTCCAATACAACGGGGGACAAGGCAGGGATGCCCTCTATCGCCCCTGCTATTTGCCATAATGATGGAACCACTGGCCTGCGTCTTGCGTCAGAGGTATGCGGAGGCGGCGCTCAAATTCCCTCTCAGATCGTTGGCAGTGTCAATGTACGCTGACGACATGGTCCTATATGTCAGAGACCCGGCGCAACACCTGGAGCGCATACTTCGAGAATTCATTAAATTCGGCCGGCACTCAGGGCTGACCATTAATTGGGACAAGTCAGTAGTACTGCCCCTCACGGACATCACTCGCCAAGTTCCACTGGAATTCCCGCTGGAGTGGGCGGTAGACTCAATTAGGTACCTGGGCGTTTGGGTGCACAGGGATTACCAAGAAGTCATACGGGCAAATTATGGCGTTGCCATTTCCAACCTGGAAGACCAGGTGGCGAGATGGACTCGACTCCCACTGACTCTGGCTGATCGCGTATCTTTGATTAAAATGGTGGTGCTACCGAAATTTCTTTACCTATTCGTCAACATTCCGGTCCCGCTACGATCACACTTCTTTGCGAGGCTGCGATCCCTGCTGATAACTCTCACCTGGGCCGGTAAGAGGCCGCGAGTGACTTGGGAGGTACTGACCAAGCCATACGATTTGGGTGGGTTTGCCTTGCCGGATATGAGACTTTATTACCTTTGCGCGCAGGCACACTTTGCGAGCTACTGGATAAACTCTCCGCCATACACTCCGCACGTGGCATTGGAGGCAAGCGCAGTTCTGCCGTATCCACTAAGGGCTATGATAGTAAATAAGCACTCGGTATTTGAGAAAGGGGAGATTGATACGGTGCGCCTCACGGCGTCTGCTTGGACTACCCTGGGTAAACGGGCTGGCAGGTTGCCGCTCTACGCTCCGGCCATGCCACTACTTTATCACTCCGATATCTCTGTCTCGGGTGAGCCAGGTGGGCTCCAGACTCTGCGGGAGGCTGGACTGCAGACTATGGGGGACCTGTTTCCAGGGGCCTCGTTCCTCTTCTCTCGGGAGATGACCGCCCGCTCGACGAACGCTACTATGTCCACCTTTGTGTATGTCAGACTGCGTGCTGCTGTGCGTGACTTATACCCAACATATCCGGAGGAACCATTGGCCCTGGGTGCGTTGCAGTTGCTCTATACGGTCAAGGACAGGACTAAATTACTATCTAAATTATAAAAGGCTGCGCAGGAAGATGAGGGCGGGGGGGGCGACCCTGGCCAGAGCAAGGTGGGATAGGAGTCTCCCGGAACCGCTGAGTGATGAAGACTGGAATGAATGCTGTGCTATGACCGGGGGGTATGTGATCAATGGCAACTTCCGCCTTCTGCATTATAAGTTTCTACAACAGTGGTACTATACTCCGACCCAACTGGTACGATATGGGCTCAGGTCCACCGCCCAATGTGTCCGCTGCGGAGCTGAGGACGCTGACTTTATACACCTGGCCTGGGTGCTCACGCGTATACGACTATTGGAAGGAAGTGACTGAAAGGCTAACTGTCATGGCTGCAACTGAGGTGAAACTGGATGTGCGCCTGTGTCTGTTGGGCATTGCCTCTGGGGTGGCTGCGCCATCACGGCGGCTTGTAGTACTTGCGCTTCAACTAGCCAGAAGGAGGGTTGCTATGGTCTGGGGGGGAAGGAGAGCGCCTGAGGTGCAGATGTGGCTGAAAGATATGGCCTATTCCAGAGATCAATTGACCTGTTACTATGATGAGTTACCTGAAACATCTCGCCCGAGGGATGTCTGGGCTCCATTTACGCTCTACATGCTCTCTTTAACAGACACTGATAGCGACGAGAGTGTGTCTGCTGCGTTATCAGACTGCGAGGAAGGAGCGGCTTGAGGACTTTGTAGGGTGGAGGCGTCTGGTTAGTTCTGTATATGGTATGTATGCCTGGGCGGTGGTCACGACAGTGAGAACGTGGTGAGCTGTGGGACTGGCATGGTACCCGTGGTCACTGGTCCTCGCTATGGCCTCTGGATGGCTCTGGGAGGAGGGTGAACGTTCCCTGCCTGAGAAATGCTGTTAAACATACGTTGTATTAGCTGCCCAACCACATCATGCCTACTAGACTTGGACTACTCACTGAAACCAGGATGGGACGGGGGGGTGGGGTTGGGATTTGTTGAGGTTACCTTTCTTAATTAAAAACTGAAAATAGACCGAGATCACATGGGGGTGTACGACTGCACTATACGGGTGCGCTGTAAATATTACATCTGGATTGACTGTGAGTGCCTACATGAGCTAAGACTTTTGGACTCCTGCAATTGTGCCTATGACGTCTGATGTCAAGCTTATATGATAATTGAAGTGCACCGATTGCGGCCGGCCCCAACAGTGGGTTGTAGGCACTCCGCTGTGTATATGTATAATGTGCAATAAAGGTCTGCCAAAAAAAAAAAAAATTTTTTTTAAATTGTATTACTTAGCTACAGCTGTGTTTTCTTACCTTGCCTTTTCACCCCCAGCCCCGGTCCGACACGGCTGTGTGCCGATTGTTCGGAGGGCTTCCGGGGTCGTTTCCACTTCCGGCAAACATAGTAGGTCAGCGCTCTAGCTTCTGCAATGAGACCTATTTAACCCAGGGCTCATGCGCACACGCAGAGGACGCGCTCAGCAGGCACGCCGGCGGCGCGTCAAAGGCAAGCCCGTCTGCGCCCGTCCGCGGCCTACCGGGGCTCGGGCCTGCCACTATGCTCATTTTTTGAATTACTCCTCCAAACAACTTCTGGCACTCCAGGGGAACTGGCCGCTTAGTGTCCCCACCCTCACACGCATTGGAAACCTCGGCATATTACAACCAAACCCCATTATCTCTTTTTCCCAGAAACCCAAATTATCGGTTTACCCATTGCCATCCACTACACCAGAGACCTCCTCCCGGTTCCCCCCGACCCACTGTCCTGCACCTGCAGTATCAATCTATCTTCTCAATACTCGCTCAGCAGTTAAACATCAACTTGAGCTTTTTAATTTTCTAGACACGGTTAAACCTGACATCCTGTTTCTTACCGAAACCTGGTTTTCATCTGACTCCTTGCCTGACGTTTTAGCGGCTCTCCCTGATTCTTACTACGTCCTGCGCGCCGACCCCCCCGAGGGGAAGGCTGGAGGTGGAGTATCTCTAATTGCTCGCTCCAACCTCCAGTTTCAGCTATTGTCATTCCCTTCCATCACTGCTGTTGATTTGTTAGTTGCACTTTTCTACCGACCACCCCAGCCTATGCCCCACTTCATCCCTGCAGTACAGGATCTGTTGGTCAACAACTCCTCTGTTTTGGTACTAGGCGATCTCAGTTTCTGGCCTACTGACCCCCATGAAGACCATATGTCCAAAGACTTTACAGAACTGCTCTGCAATCTGAATTTTACCTCGCATATACACCTCCCTACTCCTATTCATGGCCACATCCTGGAACAGGTATGGTCAGCTAACCTATCCATTTCCTCTCCTCTAGTTTCCCCTTGTCCTTGGTCTGATCACTTCTTTATTTCTTTCTCCTTTGACCTAGGACTCGACACAAAGCTTCCACTATCTAGTACCATCTGGGCACGCAACTGGAATCACGTGGACTTAGTAACACTTTGTTCTTCCCTCTCAGCCTCACCCCCCAACTTAGCTGAAATCTCTCCTCATTCTCAGGCTGCTGCCATTAATAGCTGGCTCTCCGCAACCTGCGATCAAGTGGCCCCTCTTAAACGGGTTAGAACTCGTCGCCTTCACAAAGCCAATAGATGGTTCACCACCGAGCTTAAAGATAAAAAACTTACACTCAGGCAGGCCAAGTGCCACTGGAGGCGTGGATATTGCTATGCATCTAAATTACAATACACTACTTTACTTCAGGACTGTAAAAAAGCTATTCTTAATGCAAAATCGGAACATTTCTCCTCCAAAATTCTTTGTGCTGCAAGTAAATCCAAGGAAATTTTTACTATTGTCCAGGAGCTAGCCACCTCTGACAGAGCCACCCTCAAGCAGGTTCCCTCACAACTTTTCTGCGATTCCCTCAATGAATATTTTATCGAGAAAATCTAAACCATCAAGCTTAATATTCCCTCGCCTTCCCCTACTTTCTTATGCCCCCAACCCCCGCCTAACCCTTTCTTCCTAGACCAATTCGCCCCGATCTCTAAGGAAGCTTTTTCCATCATGCTCATGAAGGTCAAATCAGGGTCTCCTGTTGATAGCTGCTCTACCCACATATTGATAGAGGTCTTCTCTACTTGCCCTGAGGCCCCATTAACTCTTCTCAATAACTCCCTTACTCAGGGAATTGTCCCTGACTCGTTTAAATCAGCTAAAATAATTCCCATCCTAAAAAAGCCAATGTGCTGATCCCACCTCTCTTTCCAATTTCTGTCCTATCTCTTTGCTTTCGTTCCTGGGAAAGATTCTGGAGTGCCACGTCACCACATGCCTTAGTGCCTTCATTGAGCAGAGCCACTTTTTAGCTCCCCACCAGGCAGGCTTCCGTCCATCTCACTCTACAGAATCTGTTGTTCTTCTGTCTTGGACGAGCTCAGAGGGAGTGCAGATATTAACTCCCCTCAGGCACTGGTTCTTCTTGATCTGTCCGCCGCCTTCGACACGGTCGATCACTCCATTCTCCTCGACCGTGTCGAGGGCGCCGGCATCCGGGGACCGCCTTGGCCTGGCTCACCTCTTTTCTAGGGAACCGCACACAGGTTGTTCAGTTGGCGGGCTTTTCTGCTCCCATACGCTCTGTTTTTTTTGGGGTCCCCCAGGGCTCTTATATTTCTCCTTTTCTTTTCAATCTCTATATTTTTCCCGTCATATTTGTTTTGCAAAAAATGGATGTCACAGTATTCAATTATGCCGATAACCTCCAGCTGATATTTAATCTGTCTCCTCTCCCAGCCTCAATTCTTAACTTCCAAACCATTATGACTTTCATCAGCGACTGGATGAATGCCAACCACCTAAAGCTAAATCCCGACAAGACCGAGCTGGTACTTACGGGCTGCGCCCCCAGTCCCTGTACCTCTGCTTTCTGGCCCCTCTTCCTTGGTCATCCCCCTCAACCCTCTGCTTCTGTAAAAACCCAGGGGATCAAATTCAGCAAGGATCTCACAATGCGCCCTCAGATCAGCACTGTGGTTTCATCATGTTTCCTGACACTCCGAACCATACGTAAAATCTCCTGTTTCTTCTCTTTTGCAGCTCTAAAAGTTATTCGCCTTGCCATGATCATGTCACGCCTCGATTATTGCAATGGTCTATATGCAGGTGTTCCTGCATGTGAACTCCGGCGCCTACAACTGATTCAAAACCAGGCCACCCGACTAATTTACAAACTTCCCAAATTTTACTATGTTACCCCGGTTCCTAAAATCCCTGCACTGGCTGCCCATCCTTGAACGATCTTTTTTCAAGGTGGGTTGCATGACCTTCCAGGCCTTGGCAGGTACTGCACCAGCTTTTATTAATTCCAAAATTAAAGCCTATGTCCCTAACCGAGATCTGCGTTCCTCCTTCCAGCTTCTTTTGTGTGTCTCTTGCTTCAGGAGGAAAAAGCTTGGAGGCATGAGCTTTTCCACCCTGGCTCCCCCTTCTGGAACACCCTCCCCTTTTCCATCAGGCCCATTCCGACTTATCTTGACTTTCGTAAAGCTCTCAAGACCTTTATCTTTTCCCGTGCCTTTTCGCCCTAGCCCGTCTCTTCTGTCTCCTCTGGGCCAGTCTGTCCTCAGCGCCAAGAAACCGCACAGTGATCGAGCGCTTTACAAAACTCTTAACTTCAACTTTATATACTCTTAAGTGCATTATAATCCTCGCGGGTAATGCTAACTTCGGTTTGGCTTTATCGAAACATGTCGTGTAAGGTGTCATATGCTTTGGAATACTACCCCCTTGTCAGTTCTGGTGACGAGGGTAGCATTCCACCCTTCTAGAGGTAGAAGACATGTAGTTGTAGCTTTACCTGGTTAAAGTTAACCAGAGCCTTAGCATCACAAAAAATTGATGCTGCTGCCACAGACACATGTCTGACCTCCTGCAGCTGGCAGCCCTTCCAGCGAGGGAGGCCTGGACAATAGATTTCCTGCCTTGGGAGGTGCTAGCTGTAGGAAGGTGGATATCTGACTATGGTTACCCCCAAACTTTTTGCCTGGTGTTTAGCTGGTTTTTGACATAGTTGGCCTGGGATCCTGCTATTCAGGGCCCCAGGCTGATTGCTCTCTCCTTAAAATGGACTCCATGTACCTTAGGTGCATACACAATTGGAACTGGTTCACCTTATTGGCCTCTGTAACAGTGTACCCTAGGTACCCAGGGCATAGGTGTTTCCAAGGCCTACCAGGGGCTGCAGCATGTATTGTGCCACCCCTGGCCTGGCCTCCATATTTGACACAACTGGCTGATCACTCAGCTGGGGTAAGTTGGTGTAATCACCTCTTACTTAGATATAGTATCCCTATATCTAACCCTAAACTGGACACATATGTTCCTATCAGCCACTCCTATGGAAGGCCCCTTCAATCCTGGAGGCAGAGTGCTTGGAAATATGTGAGATAGTGCTCTAGCATGAGCTGAGCCTGTCTGCAGCTGTCGGGAACCACTCCCTTTGCTGTTCCGGGATATTGCCATACCATATACTCTTAAGTGCATTATAATCCTCGTGGTTATATGCTAACTTTGGTTTGGCTTTATCAAAACATGTCTAGTAAGGTGTCATACGATTTGGAATACGATCCCCTCGACAGTTCTGTCGACGGGGATAGCATTCCACCCTTCTAGAGGGACACGACATGTGTGTAGCCTTAACCCCGGTTAAAGTTAACCAGAGCCTCAGCATCACAAAATGGATGCTGCCACCACAGACACAAGTCTGACCTCCTGCTGCTGGGAGTCCTTCCAGCGAGGGAGGCTTGGACAAAGGGTTTCCTGCCTTGGGAGGTGCGAGCACCACCCCAGACAGGATTTTGTGTATTGGGTAGGACAGGGCTGAATAGATTGAGACATGCCCGGGGCACACAAGGTGTCCCCGTGCATAAGTCAGTCCAAACCGGTCCTGGGACTTTCCAGACCCAGGCCTGGCGAGGAGCTGGACAAAGGAAAGAGGGTGTAACCGCCCCCCTTCCTGGTCCCACCCAGAGGAGGGACCTAGCAGGTGATCCACCCCTCATATTGGGAATAAGAGTGGGAGCAGTGCCAGAGCACCTCAGATCATCCTGAATCAACTTGAAACTAAGAAGACGACTGGACTTCGACATTCTGCTGCACAGAAGACTGAAGAGCATCTCCCTTGTGGCCTAGGAGTGGCCACCCTGTGAATACAGGTACCAACCAGCGAATCGACGTCTGCTTTGCCGCCGCCTCCCGCCGGAGGCAGAGCCCAGAGCCTGACAAGACCCAGACTCCCAGACTTTTCACAGCCCGATCCACAGTCCCTACAAAGAAGGGACCCGTGGAGGCAGCGAGAGACGTGGGACCGGACATCTTGGAAGACACCCGAAGAGCTGACTGCGCAGCATCAGAGGCACCCTCGACGTTGTGCTTTGGGGACTGAGAACCCCCACCACCGAGCAGCCCTTGCACTGAAGATCAGCCCCCCAGCAGCTCCACTATCTGCGTGGGGCCCTTTTGCATTGTGCTACTCGACGCGCCATCCCGGCCACTAGCCACGTGGTCAGCGGCCATCTTGGCGACGAAACCGACGAACTACACTGCGGGTCTGGTTGCTCCAGACTTGCCCTCGCTCCTGTAAAAGGGAGCACCCGCTCTGACCTTGCTGGTCCGAGTAACAAGCCTTTTTCGACTCCTGCGTGGCTTGCATTAGCCAAGGCCTGTTTGCTTCAATCAAGTTGCCGACACCGCCAACAGCGCGAAGCCTGCGTGGGACAGCTCGTGACCGACTCCTGGATGTCCTCGACCCCCGGTGTCCACGTGGCTGCAGAGAGAAGCTACACCTCAACGCCTGTTTGCACCCGACATCGCCTGGTTCCAATCTGGTTCCACGGTAGTCACAGGCTAGTGACTTTGAACATTGTTCCCTCTGCTTTCAGCTCTTCACATCTTCAGATCCACCCTTGGATCCACCGGAACTCTTCACATCGAGCCGCCTGTAGCATCTTCAGCTCCAAGCACCATCCACCAGCATGACGAAACCCGACACTACTTCGACCCTATGCAACCGCTTCCTGTGGGTGAGGTAAATCAGCAACGCCGGTGTTCCTACACTTGTACACACCTCTAGGGCCTGTGTCTCAAGTTTCAGCTTTCTAGGTCACTCAGAAGGTTCTGAACTAACTAACTTTCGAACTTTTTCGCACCATAGACTTTGTATTGGGGAGTGCGTGCACTTTAAACACTGCACCCGAGTCCCGCGGGCCTTTCCCGACTTAGTCACTGCTAGTCCCGAACAGCTCCAGCGATTCCCAAGGCCCTAGGCCTGTTTCCCTATCGATTGGTATCTCTTATACCACTTTCTTAGTATATGGTTTAGGTGGCCCCTAGGGCTCATCCATATTGTGCACCTTTTGTGTATTTTAAACTGTGTTTTGTTTAACGCTTGTGCTTCTGTGCTCATAAAGAGTTCAGGGGATATTTGTAGTTAATAAATATATATATACTTTCAATATGTATCTGTGTGGTGTCCTTTCATCTGGTATTCAAGGGGGTTGTGTATGGTAATACAGCTGGCTTCACATGCCTTTCAGAGTTTAGCCTAAGACTGCTTTGTCCACGTTACCACTAGGATAACTGGTCTATAAGGTTGACTTACAACCGATCATCATAAGGGTTGTTTGGACTGATACAAGGTGGTTCCAGAATTGGAAACATCATATATCAGGCCAACTTCTCACACTAGCAGCTCCCCAGACAGGCTATAGTGTATTGGGGCAGGGTGGGTTGAATGAAATGAGACACTGCCTGAGGCACACAAGGTGCTCCATGCATAGGCCGGTTCTTACCAGTTGCTGGGGCACTCCAGCCCCAGCTCTTGCGCGAAACTGGACCAAAGGAAAGGGGTGTAACCACCCCTTCTGTAGTAGGGGAGCTCTGTGTATAGTCTTAATCTAGTGAATAGTCCCGCCCATGTGCGTGGACCCCGGCAATCAAAAATAATCTCTTTAAGTTGTCGAAATAATGCAGAAACTGCAAAGACACTTAAGAGAAAATTTAAAGACAAATAATGCAGCCTATATCCACAGGCTACACTGTCCAGTACTTAAACTAGAAAATTCCACCAAAAAACACCACACATAATACAGCCTGCCCAGTTTCTACCATAGAGAAACTTGTATCCCCCCAGTAAAAGACTCTGGAATGATAGAGAGGAAGGTAGGGACAGACAAGCCCCATAGGCTGCCATTATGTGGCTTAAATAGGATACTGTGCCTTTAAGAGAACTTTCCAGAACTTCTCCCAGTATCCCAGAATGCATAGCAGGTCCCTCTACTTTCAGTTCTTTTTTCCGGCTCCTGCTTACAGGACCCTGGCATTGAGCTCTCCCTTGTTTCAAGGGTTTATTGGATATTTTGGCACTTTTGTGTTCTAAAAGTGTTTCAGTTTACTTTCTCGGTGTTCTCTTTCTCTTTTTTGTGCTGTTTCAGGCGTTTTAGGGCTCTAAAATGCCTGGCCTTTTTTGAGAAGTGCCCAGCATGTGGGACGAAGAAGGCCAAGAGTGATCCCCATGATGTCTGCATCGTCTGCCTCGCTGAAGATCATGTCCCTGAGGATTGTGTCATCTGCCAGCAGTTTACTGCTCGGACTCTGAGGGACAGACTGAAGATCAGGCTTTCTGGCCTTGAGGAGAGGCGTCTGCAGGCTGCAGGTGGGTCTGGGCAGGCTGGGAAGATTCCCTCTGCCTCTGCTGAGGCCTCTGGGGGGCTCCCCAGGGGCAGGAAGTCCAGCAAACGCTCCCGGTCTCCGTCGACATCGATTGCATTGACGACGACGTCGAGAGGGATGATGGCGGTGTGCTCCCCTTCTCCCAGGGGCTCCGGGTCGAGACGGCGTGACGGCTCGACGCCGAAGATCATGGAGAAGTCGCCGTCGAAGCCACCGTCGACGTAGTCTTCTTCGTCGACGTCAAGGTCTTCCTATCGACGCCGAAGGCGAAGTGACAAGCATAGACGCTCGCCGTCGAGGCCACACCGTCGATTGCCGTCGAGGCCACACCGTCTGTCGCCGTCAAAGCACCGGTCGACGTCGAGGGGCTCCTCGACGTCGAGAGCATCAAGAAGACGGCGGCGTTCGTCGTCGAAGACGGAATGCTCGACGTCGCGGAGGCGGCGTACGACGTCGCGGAGGAAGAGGTCGATGTCGAGGGGTCGGCGTTCGACGTCGAGGAAAAGAAGGTCGACGTCGCGGAGGCGGCGATCGACGCCGGAGTCAAGGAAGCGTCATTCGACGCCAGAAAAGCGACGCTCTGCGTCGAGTAGAAAGCGGTCGGCGTCTAGGAGTCGTTCAGCCTCTCCAAAACGGCGCAAGAGGGATTCTAGTCCCAGAAGTCACGCTGCTTCTAGTGGAGGACGCAAGAGGAAGCGATCACCTGCTGAGGGGGCTGGCTCTCCGCCCCCTTCGCCAAAGGGGTCACCGGGCTCGGTGTACTCAGAGGTGTACACGCCATCTCGGCCTTGGACTCCGACTCCTCCTCCTGTTCCTAAAGAGGATCCTCCACCCAAACCTCCACTTCCTTCAGGCGACCCACCACCACCTCCTGTCCCTCCGCATGGGCCCACCCCGCAGCCGAAGGTTCCTCCGCCGAGGTCCACTTCCCTGCCATCTTTGCCTGTTCCTCCTAAGGGGACCCCAAAACCGAAACCCCGTGAGGAGCCAAGGAAGACCCCGCCACGAAAACCGGCAGAGCGGCCACGGGCTGGCAGGTCTCGCTCTGGGAGAAGGGAGAGATCGCGACGCAGATCATCCACGAGGTCGAGACGCCGCCATAGGAGGCGCGAATCTCGCTCACACACGAGGTCCTCTGGGACCCGGGACTATTCTCCTACCCTATCGGGGTCACCGGACACGAGGGTCTCCCCGATTGATGACCTGGTGGCGTTCCATGACGTCCTTTTAAGGGGCGCTGCGAAGTTGGGAATATCCCTGACGGTGCCTACTCCGAAAACTTCAGTCATTTTTGAGACATTGCATCAAAAACACCTGTCTCTTCCTCTCCTGCCTCTGGTGCCGGGCCTGGAGGAACCGGCTATGGCCCTGTTTCTCACCCCTGCGGTGGCGAGGGCGGCTCCATCGAGGTTGCTGAAGAAGTACCGGGCCCCCGATTCGGATCCGGCCTTTCTGAGAACGGAAAACCCCTCCTGACTCTGTCATTGTGACGGCGGCCCGCAAGCAGCTTGCCACCACTCCGTCCTCCACGGTTCCCCCGGATAAGGAGTCCAGGTGGATGGATTTGGCGGGGAGGAAAGTCTGTGGAACTTCCCCTACCTCCATGAAAGCTGCGAGTGCCACGGCGCTGTTGGGCCGATACGACCGCGCCCTCTGGGACTCCCTCGAGCGGTTTGCAGAGCATTTACTTCGGGAGAAGCGTGAGGACTTAATGGAAGTGCTGAATGAGGGGATGCTGGTGGCGAACCAGACTATTAGCGCTGCAGCGGACTCTTCCCTGTTGGCTGCTCACGGATTTTGCCACGGAGTCAACCAACGACGCCACGCATGGCTCCGGCTTTCGTCCCTGAAACCGGACGCACAGCAGAGGGTGGCCAACCTACCATTCTCCGGTGAGACCCTCTTCGGGAAGCATGCAGACGATGAGATGGCCCGCATGAAGGCGGAGGCCGAGACGCTAACGGCTGTGGGCCTGGAGAAGCCTAAAGAGACCAAGAAGACGTACCGCCCTTTCCAACGGCGGTTCGGCGGGCAAGGTCGAAGACGAGGCCAGGCTTCGGGACAATCGCAACAGCAACACCAGTTCCGTAAGCCGTTCCAGAAGCGCCAGAAGGGCAGGGGAGGCCAGCAGTCGGCCCCGGTGCCCAAGGACCAGGCTGGGTCTAGGCCCTAGGAACCTACTTCCCCCGGATCTGTTACCCACTCCGGTAGGGGGAAGCATTCAATTTTTTCTGGCAGAGTGGAGAAAAATTACTCTGGACAAGTGGGTGCTGAATATTGTTTGCAATGGATACAGTCTTCGGTTCACCAGCCCTCCTCCAGCAATTCCCCCGGTCAGCTCGCAGTTTCAGCTGCGCGAGCTTCAGGCGGAAGCAGATATCCTGTTGAGGAAAAGGGCGATAGAAGACGTACCTCTGTCTCAGAGAGGAAGAGGTCTGTACTCCAGGTTCTTTCCGGTTCGCAAGAAGGACAAGAACGAGTTCAGGCCCATTCTGGACTTGCGGCAGGCAAACAAATGGATTCGCGGGGAAAAGTTTTGCATGCTGTCGTTGCATCAGATTTACCCTCAGTTGCAACAGGGAGACTGGCTATGCGCTATAGACCTACAGGATGCTTACTTCCATGTGCCCATTGCACATAAACACAGGAAGTTCCTGCGGTTCCAAGTCGGCACCAATCACTATTAATAAACAGTACTCCCATTCGGACTGAAGTCTGCGCCGAGAACATTCTCGAAGTGCATGGCGGTGGTAGCAGCACACCTGAGGAAGAACAAGGTGTTCGTCTACCCGTACCTGGACGATTGGTTGATCAAGGCATCCTCCTTCTCAGAAGCGCGAGCACACTTCCAGAAGACGTGCGTTCTCTTGAACAAGCTGGGGCTGCACATCAACATGGCCAAGTCTGTCCCGACTCCGGTCCAATGCATACAGTACCTAGGAGCATCCATCAATACGCTGTCAGCCAGCGTGTCTCCTTCGGAAGAGCGACGATTATCTCTCCTTCGGAAGGCTCAGGCTCTTATGACAACTCCATCTACAACAGTGAGGTCGGTGTCTTCTCTACTGGGATCGATGGCCTCTTGTATCTTCCTGACGCCACACGCACGGCTGCACATGAGACCGCTGCAGGAGTGCTTGGAGGACCAATGGTGTGAGAAGTTGGCCCGATATGCAGCGTTCGCTATTCTAGCGTCCACTATGTATCGTTCCAAACGACCCTTATGGTGATTGGTTGTAAGTCAACCTTAGACCAGCTATCCTAGTAGCGTGGATGCGAGCAGTCTTCGGGCTAAACTCTAGAGGGCGTGTTAAGCCAGCTGTTATACCATCACATACCCCTTAAACACCAAGTGAAAGGACACCACACAAGTGTTATGAAAATAAACAGTATATTTATTAAGAATCACAACAGCCCTGGACTCTATGAGGACAGGGTACTAAGCACAGAACAAAAAGCTCTTAGAAAATACTTCAAGTGCACAATTAAAAACAAGTGCCCGAGGGCACGGAAAGTTTAGTGGTCTCGGGCGGACCTGATAAGGCAAGTCGGAAGCGAGGGACTCAGGACCCTTAAGCAAGGAGGCTATGCGGGCACCGAAATGCCGAGGTTACCTAGCCACGAGGGCTGCGGCTGCACAAGTTTTACAGGCGTCGGGGTCTTCGCTGACGAGCCAGGAGCCGGAAGAAAAGGAGTTGCTGGCCGGCGACCAGTGATGAATAGTTCGTAGAGATCCAAGCCTGGATCAGAGATCGTTGATACCTGAAAGCAGAGGGGACCAAGTTCGTACTACTAGCCAGTAGTCAGAGGGTACCAGGAAGGCACCGGATGGCCGTCACCTCGACTAGGTGAGTGGGTGACGCTAGGCTCTGCAGTCTCACGGACCAGGAAGCGTTGTCGGCGACCAGGAGGGAGGTGCGAGCTGTCCCACGAAGGTTGATGCTGTCGGCGTCGCTGGGCCCAGGATTGGGGCAACAAGCCTTGGCAGATTTCAGGGCCACGTGGTGGGCCTAAAATGGCGTCTTGAGTGGACCAGGAGGGTCCGGGTGCTCCTCTCGGAAAAGGGAGCAAGGGCCGGTCTGGAGCAACCAGACCAGCAGCGTTGGTTGTCGGATGTCGTCAAAGAAGGGCACAAGTCAGCGGCTAGTGACCAGACAACGTGCTGAGCAGCGAGCAGAAGGGCCCCACGCAGATCGTGGAGATGCTGGGAGACTGCACTTCGGCGCTGGAGCTGCTCAGGGTCGGGGCTTCTCGGACCCCAGAGCACTCACCAGAGAATTGCTTCGATGGTCGTGCTGATTAAGAAAGCGTGCAGGTTTTGATGATGGCCGGTCCCTCGAGGTCTCGTCGCACTCACAGATCTCAGCTGAGCTGACGACGTGGGTAGAGGTCAGAGGTGCCAGGGAAGCCGGTTCTGGTCGAGCTGGGCCGTCGGATCCTTGAGGAAGGACTTGCAGCAAACCGCAGAGTTCTTAGATGGTGCCCGCTGATGCAGGGTGACTACTCCTTAGCCACAAGGGAGAAATCTTGAGAAGAGTCTCGAAGTCCTTTCGTAGAAAGTATTCTTGATTCAAAGATGATCTAATTTGGAAGGGTCCCCGCTCCGGCCTTTATCCTAAAGAAAGGGGTGGGTTCATGACTAGGTCCTGCCCTAGGGGTGGGACCAAGAAGGGGGGTAGTTACACCCCTCTCCCCCTGCTGGACTTTCCCCAGGTCAGGGGCTGCGCGCCCCTGGAACTGGTTCTAGCCGGCAGATGCGTAGTGAGCACCGGGGTGCCACTCCGCAGTCACCTTCTCGCAAAGCCCTACCTACCCAGAATACACAAACCCTGTCTGGGACGGTGCGAACACCGCCCTTGACAGGAAACCCTTTGTCCAAGCTCTCCTCGCTGGAAGGACTCCCAGCAGCAGGAGGTCAGACTTGTGTCTGTTGTGGCAGTGTCCATTTTGTGGAGCTGAGGCTTCAGTTAACTTTAACCGGGGTTCACAGTTACGTACATGTTGTGTCCCTCTAGAAGGGCGGAATGCTAACCTCGTCGCCTGTATTGGTGAGGGGGCAACATCCCGATTCGTATGACACCTTACTCGACATGTCTTGATAACGCAATACCGAAGTTACCGATATGATACGCGTTATCATGGAACAGCCATTGGGTCTTGGTTCCGTAAGCTGCAACCGGGCTCGGCTCGTGCCAGAGCCCAATTCACACGGGTCCATGCACTCTGCCTTCAGGATTGTCAAGGCCTGCCATAGGAGTGACTGATAAGGAACCCGGGTGTCCATTGTGAGGTTAGATATAGGGATAGTATACCTAAAGCAACGAACGAGTACGCTACGTTGCCCCAGCTGTCGTGCAGCCAGTTGTGTCAGTTTTAGATGGCCATCCAGGGGTGGCATAATACATGCTTCAGCCCCTGGTAGGCCCTGGGTACACCGATGCCCTGAGTTACAGGGTCTGACAGGGTGGCCCAGTTCCAATTGGGTAATGCACCTAAGGTACACGCATCAATTTAGTGAGAGAACAGCTAGGCTGTGGGTCTGATTGGCAGGCCCACAGCCCGAGAAAGTCGTAAACCAGTGAAACAAAAGCGAAAAGTCCGGGTGATCATAGGATTGCAGACCCTACTCTCCTACATGTGGGATCAGAGAAAAGGATTTTGGGACGACAAGATTCGACTGTCGCCGCATGCTCTTCAGTCTCTGAAGTGGTGGTGTTCGGCGGAGAATCTCCTCAGAGGGGTTCCCTTTCACAAGGACATTCCCACGCAGACTGTTGTGACGGATGCTTCTCTCCTGGGATGGGGAGCGCACTCCGGGACTCTGCAGATTCAAGGAACGTGGTCGCCGATGGAGGCCACGTATCACATCAATTTCCTGGAACTCAGGGCTGTTCACTTGGCACTGAAGGCCTTTCTTCCGTCCTTCCAGACCAACTCTCTGCTTGTACAGACGGACAATACCACCACGATGTATTACCTCAACAAGCAGGGGGGCTCGAGATCACGCACTCTGTCACAGGAGGCGCAGACGATCTGGGACTGGCTCCTAGCCAGAGGACTGACGATAATGGCCACTCATCTACCAGGTGTGCAGAATGTTCAGGCAGACGCACTGAGCAGACTGGTTCAGGAAAACCACGAATGGGTCATAAACGACAAAGTACTAGGAGAAGTCTTCGCAAGGTGGGGAACTCCAGACGTAGATTTGTTCGCCACCGCCGAAAACAGCAAGTGCAGAAGCTTCGCCTCCAGGTACTTCCAGCAAGGGACGCTGGGGAATGCGTTATGGATCAACTGGACGAACAGCTTTCTGTACGCCTTTCCTCCTATTCCCCTAATTCCGGCGGTGCTCATCAAGCTGGCCCGGTCCAGGGCTCGGATGATACTCATCGCCCCGGAGTGGCCCAGGCAGTGGTGGTTCACGGACCTACTTCACCGGTCTCTCCGTCCTCACATTCGGTTGCCGTGCAGGCCGGACCTTCTCACGAAGTTCGGGGGACGGATGTTACACCCCAACCTCTCGTCTTTGAGTTTGGCGGCATGGCTCCTGAGATAGTGCAATATGGCCATCTGAATCTGCCCGATGATTGCATGGACATACTGAAGGAGTCTAAGAGACCTTCCACTCGGACTTCATATGCTTACAAGTGGAAGAGGTTTTGTATCTGGTGCCAGTCTAAGAACCATGATCCTACGACCTGTAAGGAAGATGTCATCCTTCCCTACCTTTTACATTTGGCGCAGTTTGGCCTTCTATTAAGGTTCATCTGGCTGCATTGACTGCCTACAGGAAATGCCCTTCACAGACTTCCTTTTTCCAGATCCCTGTGATCAAAGATTTTCTGGAAGGATTGAAGAAAGTATTCCCTCCTGTCAGGCTTCCCTCGCCTTCATGGGAATTGAATGTGGTGCTGTCCAGATTGATGAAGGAGCCTTTTGAACCTATTCATAAGGCTTCGTTGCAGCACCTGTCCTGGAAGGCGGCGTTCCTCGTGGCCATTACATCGGCCCGCAGGGTGAGTGAAATTCAGGCGTTGTGTTGTAATGAACCTTACACTGTGTTTCATGCTGCTAAGGTTGTTATGCGTACTCACTCTAAATTTCTTCCCAAGGTTATTTCTGATTTTCATGTCAACCAGACTATAACTTTGCCTACGTTTTTTCAGAACCCTTCATCCCCAGCGGAGAGGTCTCTCCATTCCCTGGATGTTAGGAGGGTGTTGACATTTTATCTGGATAAAACCAAAGATATTCGTAGGTCTGACCAGTTGTTCAACAATTATGGATCGGTCAGGACGGGTCTTGCGACCTCTAAGCAGTCCATCTCTAGGTGGATTGTGTGAGAAGTTGGCCTGATATGCAGTGCTCACTATTCTAGTGATCACTATGCATCAGTCCAAACGACCCTTATGGTGATTGGTTGTAAGTCAACCTTAGACCAGCTATCCTAGTAGCGTGGATACGAGCAGTCTTCGGGCTAAACTCTAGAGGGCGTGTTAAGCCAGCTGTTATACCATCACATACCCCTTGAACACCAAGTGAAAGGACACCACACAAGTGTTATGAAAATAAACAGTGTATTTATTAGAATCACAACAGCCCTGTACTCTTTATGAGGACAGGGTACTAAGCACAGAACAAAACTCTTAGGAAAATACTTCAAGTGCACAATCAATACAAGTGCCCGAGGGCACGGAAAGTTTAGTGGTCTCGGGCGGACCCGATAAGGCAAGTCGGAAGCGATAGGGACTCGAGACCCTTAAGTAAGGAGGCTATGCGGGCACCGAAATGCCGAAGTTACCTAGCCCCAAGGGCTGCGGCTGCACAAGTCTTTGCAGGCGTCGGGAGTCTTCGCTGACGAGCCAGGAGCCGGAAGGAAGGAGTTGCTGGCCGGCGACCAGTGGAAATAGTTCGTAGAGATCCAAGCCTGGATCAGAGATGGATGACACCTGAAAGCAGAGGGGACCAAGTTCGTACTACTAGCCAGTAGTCAGAGGGTACCAGGAGGGCACCGGATGATCGTCACCTCGACTAGGTGAGTGGGCGACGCTAGGCTCTGCAGTCTCACGGACCAGGAGGCGTTGTCGGCGACCAGGATGGAGGTGCGAGCTGTCCCACGAAGACTGATGCTGTCGGCGTCGCTGGGCCCAGGATTGGGGCAACAAGCCTTGGCAAATTTCAGGGCCACGTGGTGGGCCTAAAATGGCGTCTTGAGTGGATCAGGAGGGTCCGGGATCCTCCTCTCGCAGAAGGGAGCAAAGGCCAGTCTGGAGCAACCAGACCAGCAGCGTTGGTTGTCGGGTGTCGTCAAGAAGGACACAAGCCAGCGGCTAGTGACCAGACAACGTGCTGAACAGCAAAGAGCAGAGGGCCCCACGCAGATCGTGGAGATGCTGGGAGGCTGCACTTCGGTGCTGGAGCTGCTCAGGGTCGGGGCCTCTCGGACCCCAGAGCACTCACCAGAGGATTCCTTCGGTGGTCGTGCTGGTTAAGAAATCGTGCAGGTCTTGATGGTGGCCGGTCCCTCGAGGTCTCGTCGCACCCACGGATCTCAGCTGAGCTGACGATGTGGGTAGAGGTCAGAGGTGCCAGGGAAGCCGGTTCTCGTCGAGCTGGGCAGTCGGATTCCTGAGGAAGGACTTGCAGCAAACCGCAGAGTTCTTATATGGTGCCTGCGGACGCAGGGTGACTACTCCTTAGCCACAAGGGAGAAATCTTAAGAAGTCGAGAGTTCCTTTCGTAGAAAGTATTCTTGATTCAAAGATGATCTAATTTGGAAGGGTCCCCGCTCCTGCCTTTATCCTAAAGAAAGGGGTGGGTACATGACTAGGTCCTGGCCTAGGGGTGGGACCAGGAAGGGGGGTAGTTACACCCCTCTCCCCTGCCGGACTTTCCCCAGGTCAGGGGCTGCGCGCCCCTGGAACTGGTTCTAACCGGCAGATGCGTATTGAGCACCGGGGTGCCACTCCGCAGTCACCTTCTTGTTAAGCCCTACCTACCCAGGATACACAAAACCCTGTCTGGGATGGTGCGAGCACCGCCCCGGACAGGAAACCCTTTGTCCAAGCTCTCCTCGCTGGAAGGACTCCCAGCAGCAGGAGGTCAGACTCGTGTCTGTGGTGGCAGCATCCATTTTGTGGAGCTGAGGCTTCAGTTAACTTCAACCGGGGTTCACAGTTACGTACATGTCGTGTCCCTCAAGAAGGGCGGAATGCTAACCTCTTCGCCAGCATTGGTGAGGGGTCAGCGTCCCGATTCGTATGACACCCTACTCGACATGTCTTGATAACGCGATACCGAAGTTAGCGATATGGTATGCGTTATCATGGAACAGCCATTGGATCTTGGTTCCGCAAGCTGCAACCGGGCTCGGCTCGTGCCAGAGCCCAATTCACACGATTCCATGCACTCTGCCTTCAGGATTGTAAAGGCCTGCCATAGGAGTGACTGATAGGAACTCGGGTGTCCATTTCAGGGTTAGATATAGGGATACTATACCTAAAGCAACGGGCGAGTACGCCACGTTGCCCCAGCTGTCGCGCAGCCAGTTGTGTCAGATTTAGATAGCCATCCAGGGGTGGCATAATACATGCTTCAGCCCTTGGTAGGCCCTGGGTACACCGATGCCCTGAGTTACAGGGTCTGATAAGGTGGCCCAGTTCCAATTGGGTAATGCACCTAAGGTACACGCATCAATTTAGTGAGAGAACAGCTAGGCTGTGGTTCTGATTGGCAGGCCCACAGCCCGAGAAAGTCGTAAACCAGTGAAACAAAAGCAAAAAGTCTGGGTGATCATAGGATTGCAGACCCTACTCTCCTACAGATTGTGTCCTGCATACAATTATGTTACCAAAAGGCTAATAAGACCTTAGGAGGTAAGCCTAAGGCTCATTCCACCAGGGGCAAAGCTGCCACGACGGCTCTGCTCCGTAACGTGCCGATTGCTGAAATCTGCAAGGCAGCCACTTGGAAGTCGGTTCATACCTTTGCTAAGCATTACTGCCTGGACACTGACGCCAGGGCAGACGCTCAGGTTGGGCAGGCTTCGCTGCGGAATTTATTCGCACAGTAGTGGCCTTATGTGTTTATTCTCCACCGCCGCTTGGTGTGGGGATGGGCTTGCCATTCTATTCACTAGATTATGACTATACACAGAGATCCCCTACTACAGAAGGAGTAGTTTCTGTCCTGTAACTCCAGTTCTGTAGTAGGGGTATCTCTGTTATAGTCATAAGCGCCCGCCCTCCTCCCCGGTGGAGATATTTCATCATGTAAAGAATGCGACAGGTCTGGCATGCTTCGCCTTCAAAAAGAACTGAAAGTAGAGGGACCTGCTATGCATTCTGGGATACTGGGAGAAGTTCTGGAAAGTTCTCTTAAAGGCACAGTATCCTATTTAAGCCACATAATGGCAGCCTATGGGACTTGTCTGTCCCTACCTTCCTCTCTATCATTCCAGAGTCTTTTACTGGGGGAGGCAAGTTTCTCTATGGTAGAAACTGGGCAGGCTGTATTATGTGTGGTGTTTTTTGGTGGAATTTTCTAGTTGAAGTACTGGACAGTGTAGTCTGTGGATATAGGCTGCATTATTTGTCTTTAAATTTTCTCTTAAGTGTATTTGCAGTTTCTGCATTATTTCGACAACTAAGAGATTATTTTTGATTGCCGGGGTCCACGCACATGGGCGGGACTATTCACTAGATTATGACTATAACAGAGATACCCCTACTACAGAACTGGAGTTACCCGACAGAAACTACTCCTTCCCAGGTTCCACCCATAGGAGGGACCTAGCAGGTAATCCAGCCCCTTAAATTGGTATAAAGCTAGGATCTGAGTCTAGAGACTTTATATTATCCTGAACTGAAACTCTGAAACGAAACTCTGGACCTTCGACATTCTACTGCAACTAGAAGACTGAAGAATCTCCCTTGTGGTCAAGGAGTGACCACCCTGTGTAAACAGGCACCATCAGTGACTTGCCGGTTTGCTTTGTCGACGCTCCCGCCGGAGCCCGAAGACTTGCCGACGCAGCCTCTGGACTTCAAGACTTCTCTGACCCTGACCCACATCCACAGCAAAGCTGAGACCCATGGCGAACACGAGAGACGTGGGACCGTACTACCTGCAGTACCTGCTTTTTGCTAGCTGTGCAGCTTCTGAGGCATCCTCGAAGTTGTGCATTGGACCCTGAGAAGTCAAAACCCCGAGCCGTAAGTGCACCGAAGCTCAGCCCTCCACACTCCACGAGTGCCGCGTGGGGCCTGCTCTTGCATTTCTCCTCAACGCGTCTTCGCGGTTGCTAGCCCGCTGGCTAGTAGCCCTCCTGAAGACATCTTTACAAAACAACACAGCTTGCCTGGTAGCTCCAGGCTTGCTCCTGCTTTCCTCTAAAGGGGAAGCTCCCCAGACCTTGCTGGTCTGAACAGAAGCCGATCTTCCCTTCCAGCATGTGTAGCCTTTGCCAAGGCTTGTTGACCCCAATTCGAAGGCTGACACTGCCAACAGCGAGATCCTTCGTGGGATAGTCCGTATCCAGCACCTGGTTGTTGTCGACGCCTCCTGGTCCACGTGACTGCAGAGACTAGCTTCACTTCTTCACCTGTTTGCAGCTCGACATCGCCTGGTTCCTTCCTGGTCACTGGCTATTGACCCAGACTCTGTCCCCTCTGCTTTCAGGTTCTTCACTGCTTCGATCCACCCTTGGATCCAACGGGACATCTTCCTCCTGGTCGCCTGCAGCTTCTTTGTGCAGTTCTCCATAGGATTCGACGACGAAACCTGACACGAAAGAACACCTTTGCACCCAGCTTCCCTGGGTGAGGTAACTCGAGTACTCAGGTGCTCCTGTGGGTAATAACTATCCAAGTGTCTTACTTTAACTGGGTTTTCCCATAGTCCACCCGGAAGTGTCCGAAATCAACTACTTTGTTAACTTTACGTTCCCATTGAAAGTCTACGAGAACCCGCGTGTGTGTTTAGACACTGCACACGCATCCTGTGAGACTCCTACTTCCTAACCTGTGGTTTTTTAGTGTAGTCCCAGCGATTCCCTAGGCCTACTCCCCTGTTCTGAAGTGGTTCTTATACCACTTACTTAGTATATGGTTCGTGAGGCCCCTAGGGAAAAATTGTATTTGTGCAACTTATAGTATGCTTATTGAGTCACGTGTGCTGTATCTCGAACTCTGACCTCATAAAGAGTGCAGAGGGGTTGTGTTAGTAATAAATACATATATATTTGATATATACCTTGTGTGGTGTCCTTTCATTTGGTATTCAAGGGGTTATTCTTGGTAAAACAATTGTCTTCACATGCTCTCTGAAGTATTAGCCTAAGACTGCTTTGTCCATGCTACCACTAGGATAGCTGGTCTATAAGGTTGACTTTACATCCATCACCATAAGGGTTGTTTGGACTGATATAGGGTGCCCAGTAGAATAGTGGACATCACATATCAGGCCAACTTCTCACATGGAGCACCAGGGAAATCTCTCAGACATGGTCGAGATCTCAGAGGGGCTGCAAAACATCTGCAGTGGCGGTTAAACTGCGATTGGATCAGCAGCTGACCCCTCTTCCTTCCCCAACCAGATCTGACCGAAGTGACAGATGGGTCACTCCTGGGATGGGGCGTCCATCAGGGAGAGGTGGAGTTCAGAGGACTCTGGTCTCTCTCAGAATCCAGACTAAACATCAACCTGTTGGAGTAAAAAATCAGCTGGAGAATTCAGTTGTACAGTATGAGGCGCTTACACAGTGCAAGCAATAGTGGTGATGATGGACAGAATGTGGAAAGGTTTGGACGGTGCTGACAGTATAGAGGGAAACCCTAAAGCCTCTCTAAGGTGAACCGGCACGAGGATGTCTGAACACTTGAACAAAATAAACATCAGGTACTGTGCACACGTGTAATAAAAACAGTATTTGTAATACGGTAGTAATAGACAAAGAGAAACGTGGACTCAGTTGATGGATTGAAGGTAGTCTGTGGTGTTAAGTATTAGTCTTTATTTCTTTATCTTGTTTTACAAACGCCAGCCGACACGTGTTTCATCAACAGGGTGAGACCTGTGACTTCATCAGGGCAGGGTGTGTATATGGAACAGTGTATCCGATTCGAGTGGAGGTCAGCAAGTATAATCGCTGAACGTAGGGCCGCCAAGCAGTCGGGTATGACTGTTGGGGGCTGTCCTTGGAGAAGGTGAAATCGTATCTGGCCGAGTCTGGCAGTGAGTCTTGGAGGATTGGTTTGGCATAGAAAACCTTTTTACCCTTCATCCAGGGAAGCTAGTGCAGGTGTCCACGTACAGCACGGCCTCCGTGTGGTACTGCAAAAAGCAGGGTGGTGTGGGGTCGTGGGCCGTTTGTTAAGAGGCCCTGCCCTGCGTCTTTGGACATCGCTGGAACAGCAGGGCATATCTTTGGTGGTTCAACATCTGGCTTTTTCTCTGAATGCCAGAGGTGACAAAGTCTGCCTAAGATGTCTTAAATATAAACGAATCAATAAAAGAAAACAATGTAATCAAGAAAATAAGAAAATAAAACCTACTGTATAGTTGTATGTCCATCTAATTTCCTAAGACTGGATCCCATAAATTATCCATTCTCTGAAAAATCATTTTTCACAGGACTTAATCCAAAAGGGTTATCTATGTGTAGTTTCTCCAATATGACAAGCCATGTAAACACAAATAATCTATATATATATGGTTTAAGTATTTCTTTTAATTAAACCATGTTTCTTCATAGAGTATTATTATCTCACACTTTGTACATATATACAAATACAAACAGGACTTGTACATTTACACTTATATACAAATTGCTTCGAACCAAATTTAGAGCTCTTTTGCCCAACTTATTTTGAAAAAAAGGATGTTTATGTACAGTATATCCGAAAACATTCCTTATTTACAGATCACCAAGACAAAACAAAAAGAGTGTCCAAGGTTAGAAACTTTTAACCTCTCTCTCTCAGGCAATCCAAATTAGTCCTTATTTTGTCATCCAAGTCAAAAAACTTTTTTTGTGTTGGTGCCTTCAACAAAACTGTGTCGACGCGTTTCAGCCTCTTATCAACCCAGGCCTTATCAGGACTTAACGGGCAAACATAATTCATACATTTGAAGTTTATGCAAGAATACGCGTAGAACACAAGTCTCTTCCGGGTGGCTCTTTAAATCTTTCTTACAGCAACGGACGCCACAATTAAGGACCTAATCGGCATGTTAATCCATTCTGTTCATTCCTTAAGGTAGATTCTTTGCAACGAAAGGGAGAAATCTTATCCTTTCGCTAGCGCCATACAAACAAGTAGGAAGCTCAATCACCAGTGGCGTCTTAAGCCGCGTTGCTTCCGAGGTAACAAGAGACAACGGACTACCAAGTACTCGGGGTTTCTAACTATCGCGATGTTACGCGCGCCAACGCGCATGGAAATAGACAACTTCTCGCTGGAGAGGCATACAAACGAATGGCGTCTCCAACCTGAGGTGTTGCAAGGTATTTTTCAGTGGTGGGGAGAGCCTTGGTTAGATTTGTTTGCCATTGATGAGAATGTGCAATATCAGCACTTCTCTGCACTGGAGTTTCCAAGGCGACTCTTCCTCGCTTTCCATCTCGAGTACTCCTTTTTGCCCATACCACTCGTGCCCAAAATTCTCAAGAAGATCAGGAACGACCAGGCACAAGTCATTGTGGCCCAGATTGGGCACAGAGAGTTTGGTATGCTGAGCTGTTGAGTATGGCCATCGGTCCTCCGATGAGGCTGCCCCTTCGGGAGGATCTTTTGTCTCAGTAGCAGACGAAGGTCCTTCCACTGAACCGGTCAACCTTCCACCTTCTTGCGTGGAATTTGAGGGGGACAGTTGATAGCTTTCGACTTTACTCCCAAAGTCTGCAATGTTGTTCTGTCACCCAGCCGTCCCTCCACTAAGATGGTGTGCGCCTGCTGTTGGGGCATATTTGTGGCATGATGTGCATAGAAACAAGTAGATGCTCTTTCTGTTCCCCTATCTCAAGTTCTTTTGATTGTTCTTTCCCTTGCTCAGCATGGTGCTGCTCTGGGCACTGTTAAGGGCTTTCTTTCTGCGATATCTGCATTCCTGTGGTTGCCTGACCAACTTTCCTTTTTCCAATCACGTATTGTGCATACGTTTTGAAAAGGTTTAACCAGGGATGTGGAATTCCTATAGCCCGATGCCCGGGACATATTGTTTGGCGTCATGGGTAACAAGTTGTCATGTGTACTTTGTCCTTGGGACAAGTAGGCCCAACCCCATACAGCACAAACCCTTTGGCTGCCAGTTTACAGTACCACATTATGGATTAGGGAAAGGCCTCAGTCCCTGGGTCCCGCCCCGGCTCATAGTGAGCAAGTTCAAAACTTAGGGGTATGGTTGGACCCTAAGCTCTCGTTTGAGCTTCAGAGAAGGCGAGTGGCAGGAACTTGCTTTGGTATCTTGCGGAGCTTGCGCAATACCTTGGACATCCTGCCCACTGGAGCTAGGAAGACCATGGTCCATGCTTTAGTAACTTCAAGGCTGGACTACGGGAATGTGCTCTACCTGGGGGCCAATGTCAGTTGTGTACAGAGGCTTCAGCATATACAGAATGCAGCAGCCCGCCTGGTTCGGATGCTGCCCAGGAGAGCATCTTCAAGGAAGATCTCCATTGCTCTCCATTGGCTCCTGATGAAGGAGCAAATTCAGTTTAAATCTGTGTGTGCCACCGAATCTTGCAAAGGAAGGGGCCCGCATACCTATATAATCTCCTGATTCCGCATATTCCCTCCTGCCAACTAAGATCTAGTGCGATGGGACATTACTGTCCCTAGAGTCAGGACGTTACGGATGGGCGGGCGCTCCTTTAGGTTTGTGGCAGCTCAGCAGTGGAATAGACTCCCGTGGGGACTTAGGATGGAGACATCGGGTATGACCTTCCGAAAAATGCTAAAAAACGTTCCTTTTCCAAATAAGTAGCTTTGAATGTTGCTCTCTGTTCGGGGGTGACCTGAGAATGAGTGTAACCAAGCACTTTATAAATGTCATTATCATCATCATCATCATCATTGCCTGCAGTTAAGGTAATATTTGTGTCCCTGTGTTAATGCTGTTCAAACGTGTATCTATGGTTCATTATTGCAACGCCTTTATTTATTTTTTATTTCAAATCATTTTTATTTTTCATAGCAGAAATAAAAAGTACAAGACAATACAGTAAGGAGCAAAGAAGCATCAAAGATATGACAAATGATTCTTCAAGTATAAAGACCTGATTATGCTAGAAAAATGGTACGTGAAGCATTGACTCAGTAATGTAGCAGACAAACCTAAATTAAGAAAAAGAGACATCAACAAGTGCAGTGGTCTTACAATTACATATTTAGAAATACATTCGCAGTTGCATAGCCATCAAGTAACACGCATAGGATCTCATCTTGAAGGTTTGCTGACTAGAACAGTTTTGCCTGAGAATAGCTCATTGGCCTAAGGGGGGGGTCAAACGAGAAGGAGGAAGCGTCCAGGGCCCTCCAGAGTTTTTTATGGGAGATGCGCCCTGGGGGAGAGTGCAATGCAGGTTTATTGGCACCTTGTAGGAAAGACAACCACTCTTGCCACATTTTGAAAGATACCTCAGAGGCATTTTTCCACTTACAAAGTACAACCTTGCATGCCAAGGTTAGAAGGAGATCAAGAAGTTGTTGGTCAACCGCATTTGCCAAGTGCGGTTCCTGTATTCCCAGTAGAACATACACAAATTCTGTTGGTGTATTGATACCAAAAATGTGCTCAATGCAGTCAAATATTCTGTTCCAGTATCCCTTCAGTAAAGGACAATCAAATAACATGTGTGCCAAGTCCCCCACCCCTGCCTCCCAATTCCAGCACATTGGGGAGTCTCTTAACTTAATTTTATAGAGTTTCTCAGGTGTCCAATATGTTCTGTTAATTAACATGAATTTAGTCTGAGACAATATAGGGGAGACTTTCTTTCTAAATGCAGTAGTGTGTATTATGTCCCAGTCGAAGGTCATACCCGTGGTGTTAGACTCTGTTTCCCATCTCTTCTCATTTTTCCTGCTCGCTTTCTAAGGGAAGGGAAGGAGCATTTTATAGATCTTCGAAACGAAATGCCCTGATTTATTGATGCGTGGTACAGAGCTCCATAGCCATGGCTCAGAGGGGATCAAGGAGCGCGCAGAGAAGAGAGTTTTTAATTTAAAAAAATCATAGAAGTCTAATGGCGTGAGGGTATGTGTGGCTTGTAGGGACGAGAACGGAACAGGATTAGTGCCCTTGAATAGATCACTTGCCAGGTTAATACCTTTCGCGGACCAGTGATTCCACTGGAGCGGTGCTCCGTTGAGTTTTAGTAAGGGGTTATACCAAAGAGCTATGGAAGTGGACTTTTTGTTCTTTAGACCTTTGTGGTTTCTTTGGTCGAGCTTCAGGAGAGCCCTTCTTGTGTTCAGAAGAATATATTTAGAGTGGGGTATATGTGTAAGGTCCATGGTGAGTAGGGCCGTGAGTGGGGTGTTGCCCAATATAGCTTTTTCGATGTCAATCCATAGCAGGGTATAGTCTGACTCTTTTGTTAGCCACAGAGCTCCCTGTTTACACAGGAACGCAGTTTGGTAGTGTCTGAAGTTCGGGAGGCCCAGGCCACCTTTTTCTTTAGCTAGTTGTAGCTTTTTCATTGATATCCTTGGTTTGCTGCCTTGCCACAGAAACGTACCAAACAGCTTCTCTACCCTGTGAATGAAATCATCGGAAAAAGTCATTGGCAGCATACTCGCTATGTAATTAACTAAAGGTGTTACCATCATTTTTAGGGTTTCAGCCCTGCCCCACCAGGATAAGCATGTAGGCGACCAACCATCTAGTAGCTTGTTTATTTTGTTCAGAACGATGCTCTCATTAGTTCATATTGTAGAGATTAGGTCGCTATCAAAATCTAACCCCAGGTATTCAAAGCAGCCTGGCTGCCATGTTAAGCCAGAGTCTCCCATAATGCCTTTATTCCCTAAGTTATTGAGTGATTTGACTTCTGTCTTGTCTTTGTTTAATTTATAGCCGGAAACTTTTGAAAATTCGTCAATCGTTGTGAGTAGGGCTGGTATAGCTTCATTCGCTTTCTCTGATATTACCAATACATCATCTGCATATGCTGTTAATTTTATGACACAGTTGTTGAAGGGGATACCTGGTATGTTTTTGTTTTGTCTAATTTGGTAAAGGAATGGCTCGATAGCCAGCACGAATAGTGACGGGGAAAGGGGGCATCCTTGCCTCGTGCCTTGGTCTAGTCGAAAAGGTGACGAGAGTGACCCACCTGCCCTGACCCTCGCTATTGGGGAGAAATAAAGAGACATGATCATCTTTATGATTGAGGGGACCAGGTTAAATTTACGGAGCACGAGCTCCAAGTACCTCCAATCTACCTTATCGAATGCTTTTTCAGCATCTAATGTTATTGCTGCTGCGGGCGTGGATAGGAGTTTGGCTTTTTCTAACACAGGCGCAAGAATCCTTGTGTTATCACTGGACAACCTGTTTTTCATGAATCCCTCTTGTGAAGGATGTATAAGTTTTGGTAATATTTTCTGGAGGCGTGCCGCTAGGATGGTGGCAAAGAGCTTACAGTCAAGGTTTATAAGGGAAATGGGTCTATAGTTCTTGGTTAGTGTGGGATCTTTCCCCTCTTTCGGAATTACCGCGATAGTGGCTTCTGAAAGAGTGCCCTTAGCTTCACCTGGTTCACTTATTTCTTCGAACATGTTGAGCAGTGGTTGTGTGATTGCCGTGGAAAAACATTTGTAGAATTTCGTGGAGATGCCATCCGGACCGGGGGCTTTACCACATTTTAGTGATTTAATGGCAGTTTGGACTTCCAGGAACCAGACTGGACTGTTTATGTCCGCTTGCTCATCTATGGAAAGGGAAGGAAGATTGCAATTACTCAAATACTCATTTATCTTTTGATTTTCCACATCTACGTTCTTGGCGTAGAGTTTCTCGTAGAATTCTTTAAAAAGGTCTGTTATTTTGGTTGGGTCGGAATGGGCAACACCCAGATGGTCAACTATGGAATTTATCGTGTTTTTCTGTAGTTTAAATTTGAGGTACGCTGCCAGACTTTTACCAGCCTTGTTCGATTCACACAGTTTGAACCTTTTCCTCCTATCCAGCCAGACCCTGGCCCTTTCACTTACAATTTTATTATATTCGTATTTTTTATTGGCTAACGTATTTAGTGACTCAACTTTCCTGTCCTGTAAGTGTTTAGCTTCTAGGATTGATATTTCTTTTTCTAGCTCCTCTAGTTTCCTATTATGATTCTTATTCATGGCAGATTTAATCTTAATGATTACCCCTCTTATAGTGCTTTTTAGTGCTTCCCACCTAGTTAAATCAGAGGTATCACCCCTGCTATTGTGGGGCAGATATTCTTTGATAGCAGTTTCAATGGTTACCCGTGTTGTTCATGTTCAAGTACCTCATCGTTGAGCCGCCATACTGACTGTCGGGTGGATGGCTTTATGTCAGAGATGGTGAGTGTGATGCAGGAGTGGTCGGACACGAGCCTTGGTTCTATTGAGGTCTCTAGAATTCTGGGTATGGCATTCTGTGTGATAAATAAATAAATCAATTCGTGAGAACGAGTCGTGGGGCGAGGAGTAGAATGAGTAATCCCTACCGTCCGGGTGTTGCAGGCGCCAAGAGTCTACCAGGTGGAATTGTTCACAAAGGTTCTTGAAGGCTCTATGAGACCTATTGCTATGAAAGGGACATCGAGAGTCTCTGTCCAGGTCCACTGGAAGATTAAAGTCTCCTGCAAGAATGTGGACTGCCAAGTCCGGAATCGTTTCAATTTGTTTCGTGAGGTCCGACCAAAACTTCAGGTCTCATGAGTTTGGGGTGTAGACGTTTGTGATGTAGAATTCCGCTCCATCTTTTAGTAGTTTGGTTGTAACCCATCTCCCTTTGGTGTCAGTCGTAGATGAGAGGAGATCAATGTTAGTTTTTTGGAAATCAGAGTTGCTACCATGTTCTTTTTCCCCACCGGATCTGAGCCCGTGACATCCCTGAAGAATTTATTTCTAAGTGTATAGAGCTGCTTAGCCTCCAGTTTTGTTTCTTGAAGCAGCGCGATGTCTGCCTTCTGTCTACGCAGATAGTCTAAGATTTTTTGACGTTTTACTGGATTGTTAAGGCCTTTGACATTGAGGGAAAGCACCTTCAGCTTCCCTACCCGAGTAACCCCCATAGGTGTAATTGGTGTAATCATATTTAGTGTTGAACTGTTAGGTTTCCATTGATGGAGGGCGAGACCCTGTGTTTATTTCCCTTCCTGAGTAATGTTCCAGCTATTATTAGGGAACCATTAAGGGTCAGCATTATAGTGTTAACTTCCCCTGATTGAGTGGGCACTGAGGCAGGGCCTATACTAGTTGTAAATAGGACATTCAGAGAAATGAGTTCAATTAGACAACCCTTTCTTGTATCAGAGTGTTGAGAGTGCGCATAGATTGACGACGATATGCAACCACTAAGTAAAAGTAGGACATTAATTAAAAGAAAAAGATAAAACATCCCACATATACCCCAACCCAAACCCCCCACCCTCCCCTCCCAAAAAATATGCAGTAGGCATGGTGACTTGAGAAAAATAACAACAGCATTAACCTCCCATGGGTAATAATGCACTTTGCAAATGTTGGCACTGGATCTCTGTGCGGGTCTTAACAAATTATAAGAACGGGTGTAACCGTATCTTTGAGCTTACTACAACTGGGGATCCGGACAGTGATCATACCAGGTCTAATCTAGTAACAAGTTAACATAATACAGCAGAATCGTGCCATAGACTGTAGATAATAGTAGACAGTGGCAGCCCTCCTGATAATTCTGTATGCAATATGGCTTAGTTGATGTGCCAGTGTCCATGTCAACAACACTTATGAGCCTAACGTGGAAACATCAATAATTATCCTCTCCACCTCTTCGCCTTTGTTAAGTCTGTTACCTTAAAGTAAAAGTTTGTGGAGCATAGGACTCATGCCACTGTTCTGTGAGTTCATGACTACAAACTTTGTGCCCTGAGCTAAGGCGTTATCAAGAACCTGAGAACACTTAATTCAGATTATGGTAGTCACCTTCATATTCTATGTATACTGGGCGGTGACAACCAGTACTGACATCCATACATTGGGATTACCTAACTATAGGCACAGGTATTGTCAAAAATGTGGGTACAGGACGCATAGTAAGGCAAAGGATACTCAATGTAGATCAGGAACTGAAGCAGAGGCAGAAGCAGTCGCAGAAGCAGTCGCTGAAGCTGTGGCTGAAGCAGAGGTTGAAGATGAAGCCGGGGCATTCCCATCGTCCGGTCCGTTAGTGTCTATGTCCTGGATGTCTTGAGTGCCCAGTAGCCTTTTAAGCTTTAGTGGATCCGTGAATATCTGCGTAGTTCCATGTAATGTCACTTTGTACTTTGAAGTGCCGACGAATCCATATTGGTAACCTTTCGATTGGAGCTGTGGACGGAGAGCCAGGAACGCCTTCCGGACTTAGACTGTTTCCTTGCTATAATCCTGTGAGATATAGACTTTCGTATTTCTCCATAGGATGTGGTTGCACTTCCGAATGAATGCCAGGATCAGTTCCACGTGTTGGTATCTCAATGGTTTACAGACGATAGGCCTGGGATCTTTCTGGTTTTTTGTTATCCTGCCTGGAACACGATGGGCTCTATCGAACTCAAGCGGCTGATGGAAGGTGATATTGGTGGCCTGTGTAAACCACGCTTCCAAGAACTGCACGCAGGAGCTATGGGACTCTTCAGATCCCTCTGGAATTCCCAAAATGCGGAGGTTCCCCCTCTGAATCCTGTCCTCCAACTCGGAAAGTCTCTTTGTGGTTTGATCTGAGGCTATGGACAAGCGTTTGAGAACCCCGCATGTTGCGGTTTGAGCATCCTCCACTCGACTAATCCTTGACTCAGCTTCTGCAAGCCTTATATTCGTGTCCCATATGTCCTGTCTGATGGCGACAACCTCTTCTCTGGTTGACTTTGCTTGGTCTCTTACTTCGTCCAATCTGCTCAGTATAATATCGATGGCATCACCTTTTTCCTGTCTGCCTTTAAGTGGACTTGATTGCTCAGCCTTGAGCCTCTTGAGACTCTTCATGTGCTCCTTATCCCCCATGTTGTGGGTTCCTAGTGCAAAGGAATTTCTGTGTTCTTCCTCGGCTATGCCCTGAGCGACAGTACCTTGCCAGACGTGTATGACTGGAAATAGAGTCAATCAATAAGTAGGTAGCACAACCGGGTGAAGTTAATATGAGCCCCACAGGAAATGTATACTCGATCTGTAGAACAGGAGCAGCACTGTGTGTTCACTTTACTGCCATTTTAGGCATCAGACCGCCGCGCAAACATCCATTGCTTCATTGGGGTTGCACAGTGCCGCTTCCGGTGTTAGCGCCTAAATATGAGGCTGTGTGAGTATCTGTCAGGCTTTAGTGAGGCTTCAAAGAGTGCTCTTATGGTCGCAGCCGGTTCCGACCTGGCTCGCTGCACCGATTCCCCCTTTATTATTAGGGTGAGATTTCTAAGTAAATGTTGTAAGCTCAGACTGCACTACTGACTGTGGTTCCAGTATAAAAATGTGTACCCACGTTTTCAATGTTTAGCAATATGAGGCTATGTATAATGCTCCTAGAATGCTCTCTATTTAGATGCAAATATTTGCAGCAGCTTGAAAGCAAGTTTCATGATTCTTTGCTTTCAAAATAAAATGTTCACAAAAAATGCAAAACATTTCGCTAAACTGTCAAATTCTAGGTAACACATCTTTGCAGCATCATTTAGTAAAATGAGTGGATGTATGTTAGTATTTCCCCAAAATATTCATAATGGAAAATGAGTGTAAACAGTTTTATTAAGATGATGGGAAACATACATAAAAATAAGCAAGCACTGGTAAAGCAAGTAGATCTGAAATTGTTAGTCAGCCTTTTCGTTTTGTCAATGCGTGACTTGTTTTGGCAATGTTTTTGTAAAACCTTATTGGTGTGGGAGCTGCCGGGCCCTCACCATTATAACAAACATTGGCAAAAGCAAAAAGAAATTGGTCTCAAAAAGCACACATTGCCTCATTAGTTCCTGGCACTGAACAAAACAACTGTGTGTCGATATGCTTCTTGTGAAAGAACAGGATGCTGTCACTCACAGTGAAGCTAGCCGATAGACAGGGAGAGAGAGAGAGAGAGAGAGAGAGAGACAGAATTTAATTAAACACAAAAGGTCATGGTTAATGCCAGACTTACTTAGGGGCCCAATTATTAAATAGTCTCAAAAGTGCATCCATGTCCTTGCATTAATTGCAGCTCTAGGGCTTTCGTGAGTTCTTCAATACTTTACAGAAGGAGGCCATGAAATAATATTCCTAGAAAATATTTGTGAACTGCATTTTAGCATGTGCAAATCTGCAGGTGCAGATTTGCTCATGCAAAAATTTGAGGGTTTGCAAATTCGCTTTCCTCCAACCACTTTTTTCCTAACCCTGGAAGAAGTTTCATGTCCTTCATTTCCAGGATTGCTTTCCCAAACTTTCTCAGTATGGTACCCTAAGTATAGGGAACAATTGGTGAAAACCCTTAAAACATGCAAGATAGTAGGTTTGCACAGACTCAAAAGGGCATTTGAACCCTTGAAATGTTGCTTACTATTACCTTCAGTCCCCAGTATGTAGATCTGCAGAAACATGGTAACCTAATAGAAGGGCTAGAATTCAAACCCCACTCTAGTATGAGAGGCCCCTGGCAAATTAAGAGAGGCAATTTCATAGATCTTATATAAAGAGATTGCTTTGATACTTTGTCGCCGTATTACAGTGCACAAAATGGACAAGTGGATTTAGTTACAGGACGAGTAGATTTATGAAGCAACCTGCCTCATGGGAAAGTAGATATTTTATTAAATTCCATACCCCTGCAGGTTTGCAACATATGTTTTGTCAGTATCCCTTTGTTATGCCTCAGTGGGACCTTAATCTGGTCTACATTCCTTATGTGTACTCTGTTTGAGCCCTTACACAAAAGTAATATCAGGCTCCTTTCCATCAAGATAGCCTTCCCGGTGGCTATTACAACTGCCTGAAAGGTCACTGAGCTTCAGGCCTCGTCACCCAAGCCTCCTTATCTGAACATCTAGCAAGACAAACTGGTGCTTCGTACGAGGGCTTCCTTTCTTCCAAAGGTGATCGCTCCATCCTACTTGTTACACAGCGCCTCATCTCTCCAAGGAAGAGGAGTGACTTCACCGTCTGGAGCCAAAATAAGCTTTGTAGTTCTACCTTGACCGCACACAAGAGTTCCGGGTGGACGACAAAGTCTACATGTGGCATGTTGGAGCGAAGACAGGAAGGGAAGTGCAGAAGCGAGCCATCTCCCAATTGATCATGCTCCATATAAAGATCTTCTAGATTGGCTATGAAGCAACTCTCAGAAATCTGCCACCTCTGCATTAGCATTCGAGGTTCTGGTCCTGGACATCTGCCATGCTGCAAAGTGGGCTTCCTTGCACACGTTTATCAAACACTACTGCCTAAATAGTCAGGTCCATGGGGGTGGTCATTTTTCCTGTTTGATTCTGCAATACTTCCTTGTGTGAAATTGTTCCGCAGATGCACTTCCAGGAAGGTATTGCTTGGGTATCTATTCTAAGGAAACAAATCTCCAACTCTATAAGATGAACAAGTTACTTACCTTTGGTAACTCCTTATCTGGTAGTGACTATATAGCTGCAGATTTCTTTTGGGCCCACTCATCCACCCCGCTCTGCAAACAGATTTCTTGGGACAGGGCTTTCCTCTTTCAGGCCCCTAGTTTTCCACACCAGTGGTCAGTGTACTCTATGGCTCCGTGCTTCTGGTGTGGTAAGTCGCAAAAAGTAACTGACGCCAGTGCGCATGGGTGTCGCCTATATAGGTACCGCAAACATAATTTCCAGCGCAAACAATGCTAACAACGCCACACGGAGCCAAACAACATCACTGACTGCGCAGGGGTACTGCTGACGAAAAAATCCCGATCCAGTCTGAGGCCTGGAGATAATTCTAAGGTAAGGAATCTGCATCTAGATGGTCTCTACCAGATGAGGCATTACCGAAGGTAAGTACCTTGTTCGTTCAAAACATTTCAGAATTTCCACGTTTGTACCATATTATTCGGTCAGCGAAGAACCTATCCAAGTACAGGTGGATCGTCCGCTAAAACCATAAGATTCCCTGTTATGTTTCATGAATCTTTGATGGCGTAGGACAGAAATATGTGGAAGACGTGATCTGTCGAATGTGGTGATATCTGAAACGTTGGAAGCTACTATGGTGATAAAGTTTGGCACTACTGTATTGATAAGGCATGTCTGAACATTCCTTTATGACTGCATCCTTATAGAAATCCTGTATGCTAGCCACATTTCAAAGGGAACCCCAAAATCAGGCTAGAATATGAGTTGTCACTTCAACTGCAGCATGTGCAGAGTAGAATCCAAATAAAGAACCTTTTTGACTTTCTTAGATCTCCTTCATATGCTACATCTGCAGCACACACCTCCGAGGTAGGTTGCTCTTTTGCCCAGTTAAAAGGGGCACAACAATTTTTGGCACTTTTGTTATATTCATTGTGCTCTCTGTGCCAGGTTCATCTGCTTTGGCTGGCAAGGCAGTGTAGAGTGCGAGTTCACCATTTGTGAGCATAGCACTGATTACCCTTTAACAACAGTACAGCCATAATATCTTCAATGATGTCCCTCTTTAGTATGTTCATGTACCTTGCACTTTTTCTTTATTTTTAATCAAGAACTCTGTCTGAGGTCCTGTCTTGGAGTAACAAATGTTTTTAAAGTAGTGATACACTATTGTAGTATTTCAATCGTTCATTTTGACTAATGTGATTATGTCTTGGTTCACGAACAGTAATGACTATTTCTAAAAACTTTTAATAAAACAATGAAGTAGGATGGGTTTGAATAAAAGGTTTGCATTTACAAAAGCATTGTGTTTTAAAGAGACATGCTGGTGCCTTTTGCTAAGCCTTATGTTTGACAGTGCGTTTGAAATAACGCACAAACATGCATTAACACAAATTAACACTAACCAGTGAGAGTATGATGGACACCATTTCTGTAGAACAGATCTGGATTGTGAAAGGTTACAATGTCCTGAGAATTTCTGACAAAGTGGTTGTTTCCAAAATGTGCAGTCATGACATAATGTTATGATGCTACAAATACAGGATAGTGAGATGCACACCTATATGGGATAGTGAGATGCACACCTACATGCTCCATTAACAATGGCATGACGGGCACGATCCATCTCTGAGTTTTACTTTGAAAAGTAGCACTACTTTGACGTTTGATAAGGTGCGAAAAAATAAAGTGAATATTGCAATACATACCATGTAAAGAGGCAATATCTTTCTTCGTTACTGAATAGAAGTTGGAACCTGAAATATGTATGCGATCAATACCTCCTATTTATAAAATATATACATTAGGATGGTGATTTCTCAAAGTATCCGGTAATGCTGGATCCACTCTCACCATCTCATACCACTTAATCCCTACCATTTTACCATAACTTATGTTATCCTTAACAACCCTATCTTTCTCTAAGTTGTGCAATCAAACATGGTGCTTTGCCCAAAGAGACCCTGAAATATTTCCCCAATTCAGACTTGAGTAAAACTCTGGTAAGCCGTCTTAGCATCTCCAGGTAACAAGATTTGCCAAAGCCAATATGTCCATGTCCTGAAAGGCAGAGCTTGCTGTTGCCAGGGCTTATTTCATTGCCATTCGCATGCAGAGATGGCTGTTGATGTATATGTACCCACAACTATGCACACATGTGCATGGGATATGATGCATGTGCCATGCATCTTGGAGCAATCATGGCATGTAATGCACAGAAGCCATTTTGTTATTTTTAATTTACTATTCTAGCATGTCACACCGTCATATTAAAAAAGTACGTTAAATCCAAAAAGATGGAAAAACTACATTTTTGCCTAAATTAAATACTAAAAATTGGTGAAAAACGAAATGTGTCCCAATAGGGAAAAAAGCAAGCTTCCAATTTGGCATTTGCAGGTTCAGGCTCCTCGTAAAAAATAGAGTATTTAAAGCTAGGGAGGATAGACACCCCAGAATATTGTTTCATAGATTAGGTAGCTATTCAAGCACCAACATGGAAAATTTGCAGCAAACAGCTTTTTTAGTGCTTATTTTGACATTAATATCCTTTTGCATAGTTTTAACTTTGTGATTCACGTTTAATAGTTGTTAGGTAGTTGAAAAATCCCTCAGTTTCTTGGCAGTGCTACCTAGGTAATATGAAGGACAGAATGAAACGCCCAATGAGCTCCTAGCTGCTTGAAGAGTAGCTGCTGCTACTACTTAATGTTGCAGTTGAGGCATGCATGTGCGCGGTACAGATAGCCAGAGAGTTTTTTTATTTAAATGTAAGCAGTTTATGGCAAGATCAGTCTATGTAATCCAGAACACCTAAGTCCATATTTTTTGGATATAATTTCACCACTGAACAAAGACCTACTTGAAAACCTTGTACTTCGCTAAAGATCATTTTCTAATTGGCCTGTGGAAATTGGCATTTTCTATTGGCATCACCAAAAATATTAATATTTTAGAGAGTACCGGGTGACTCCATGTCATTAGAGATACCATTTTCCAGTCTTAGCTTTACACTTTAACAAAGGTCAGGGCCTCTAGAAGTATTACATGCTCTTCTTAATTGCACATTTTAACAAAAACATGTTTTTAGCTCACACTGATCAAACGTTACTTAAAACTCTGCCACACACGTTTAATAAAAAGGGGGGTAGGCCCTGGGACAGTAGCCAGGTAGGGCCTGTTTAACATTAATATCAATGAGGGATTACCTGGCTGCTACGTTGCAGCACAGTGGCTGGTCACGTTACTGTAGTAAAGTGTTAAACTGATACTAATGAGGTGAAACCTCAATCCAGACAATGATAACTTTGTAAGAAAAAAGGCAAAGAAGTGTGGTAAAAGTGGCACAAAATGTACTGCATTATGTTCACCTACGTTTTATAATCCTGTGCCGTACAGT
>NC_141699.1:596489604-596492104 GCF_964263255.1 Lissotriton vulgaris
GAAATCCATCACCACGGACAGGTGGGTCAAATCTCTTATCCAGTACGGTTACTGTCTGGAACTTACTTCCACTCCACCAAACATACCTCCAAGAAACCGTCCTATGTCCGGCGAGCACTTGCACTTGTTGCAGCAGGAAGTTCAAGTCATGCTGCAAAAAGGGGCAATAGAGCTCGTCCCACTACAGGAAAGGGGAACAGGGGTTTACTCTCTGTATTTTCTAATCCCCAAAAAGGACGGATCCCTCAGGCCCATCCTGGACCTCAGGCCCCTCAACTGGTATATTCTCTCGGAGCACTTCCATGTGCTCACGTTGCAGCAGGTACTCCATCTGCTTCGACAGGGGGACTTCCTGGCTACGTTGGATCTAAAGGATGCATACTTTCACATCCCCCTGCATCCTTCCCACAGGAAGTATCTCAGATTCACGATCCAAGACCAGCACTACCAGTTCAGGGTTCTGCCTTTCGGGGTCACCACAGCGCCAGGAGTCTTTACAAAGTGCCTGGCGACTGTGGCGGCGCATCTACGACGCCAGAACGTCCACGTCTATCCCTATCTGGACGACTGGCTCATTCAGGCAAAGACAGAACAGCAGTGCGCCGACCACGTGTCCCGCACTATTCATCTCCTGCACGATCTGGGATTCTCGCTGAATTACCCGAAATCCCATCTCCAACCCGCCCATATACGGCAGTATCTGGGCGCGACAATAGACACTCTGGCAGCCACTGCGCAGCCAAATTCAGTGAGAATCGCCAGTATCCAGACGCTGATCCAACGATTCAGGCTTCCAGCGAAGGTGTTCATGCAGTTGATAGGCATGATGGCCTCCTGCATCTCCATCGTCCCGCACGCGAGACTACATATGCGTCCGCTTCAGGAGTGCCTAGCACGTCAGTGGACTCAGGCTCATGGGCAACTGACAGACCTAGTGTTGGTAAGCGGTCGGGCGTACAACTCTCTGCATTGGTGGAATCCACAAAACCTTTGCAAGGGCTGACCGTTCCAGGAGCCTGTGCCACAGATCATCCTGACGACGGACGCTTCTCTCCAGGGATGGGGAGCGCATGTACTCCACTACACAGTGCAGGGACTATGGACACTCCAGCAAAGGAAGATGCACATCAATGTTTTGGAATTGATGGCAATCTTCATGGCCTTGAAGGCATTCAAAGTACATCTGTGCAACAAGGTCGTGTTGATCCGGACGGACAACATGACGGCCATGTACTACATTCAGAAACAGGGGGGCACACACTCTCCGCAGCTGTCTCATCTGGCTCAGAGCATGTGGAAGTGGGCCATTCAGAGGAACATCTTCCTCATGGCAGAGCATCTCCCGGGCAAGGACAACCAGATGGCGGACCTGCTCAGCAGGCACAGCCATCAGATGCACGAGTGGGAGATACATCCATCAGTACTCCTACCGTACTTCCAAAAGTGGGGTCATCCAGAGATAGACCTGTTCGCCACAAAGGAGAACGCAAAATGCCAAAGCTTCGCCGCCAGGTTCCCACACCCGCAATCGCAGGGCAATGCGATGTGGATGAACTGGTCAGGCAGATTTGCGTACGCTTTTCCCCCAGCACCTCTGATACCGCTGGTGGCACGCAAACTCAGGCAGCACTCGATGACTCTCATCCTGGTTGCTCCAACGTGGGCTCGCCAACCATGGTACACCACGTTTCTGGAACTCTCCGTGGTACCGCATCAAAGGCTTCATCTCACTCCCAGCCTTCTGACGCAGAGCCATGGCGACATTCAGCACCCAGATCCGCAACTGCTCAACCTGGTGATCTGGCTCCTGAAGTCCTAGAGTTTGGCTACCTCAATCTTCCCCCCGATTGCATGGACATCATTCGGGAGGCAAGGAAGCCCACTACTAGAGCTTGTTATGCGGCTAAATGGAAGTGGTTTGTCGTTTATTGTGTAAACCACGATATTGACCCGCTAGATGCTTCCATTCAGAACATCATTTGTTACCTGTTCCACCTGTACCAATGTAATTTGGCATATTCTTCCATCCGCATTCACTTGTCTGCAATGGCAGCATACCTCCAGAATAGGGAACACCTATCACTTTTTAAGGTCCCTGCTATTAAGGCTTTTCTGGAAGGACTCAAAAGGGTCATTCCACCACGGACACCACCAGCTCCGGAATGGAACCTCAATGTGGTTCTTACAAGGCTGATGGGTCCTCCCTTTGAGCCACTGCACTCTTGTGAGCTTCAGTTTCTGACTTGGAAGGTCGCTTTCTTAGTAGCAATTACATCGCTACGGAGGGTTAGTGAGTTGCAGGCGCTAACCATCCAAGAACCTTTCTTCCAAGTACACGCTAACAGGGTGGTGCTCCGCACTAACACCAAATTCTTACCCAAGGTTGTATCTCAATTCCATATGAACCAGACAATTGAGTTGCCAGTGTTTTTTCAAAACCCAGAGTCGCTGGTGGAGTGGATGCTCCACACCCTTGACGTTAAAAGAGCCTTAATGTACT